>NW_010166000.1:0-28466 GCF_000695765.1 Mesitornis unicolor | reverse complement strand
TTTCCCTACCAGATCTTTCTCTTCCCTCTCCCTGTCCTGATAACTCAGGACCATGCCAGAGCCAAATATGTCATCTGGCTGGTTCACAATGATCCTTAGAGAGGGGTGGCCTAATTTTATCACAGAGGTTGGAGCTGGCATTCACCTTGTCTCTTGCCCTAGTTTTTGGCACTGTATTTATTTGCTATTTCTTTTGTCTTTTCAGCATGTACTTTGTATATCTGAGTTCCATTAGTGCCTGATAGTTTGTCTACTTTCTCATATGTTTGCTTCTTTTTGCCTTAAAATAAATTCCATGAACATAAGCTGATAATTATTTTAGTTCCAAATTCCAATGCTTTAAAAAACTGTGTTCTAATTTAAAATTCAATGAAATTAAAACGAAGTTTGAAGTGCAACAGAGACTAACTTAACATTCATTTCATTAACATGCCTCTTACATTTCATTTGTTCTCAGATGCTATTATAGTCTATAAATTATGATACACAGCCAGCATCAAAAATAAGGTACCAAAAATAGCAAACTAGAGGTCACCCATATACTAATGAAACCTCTCTAGCATATCTGTCCTTCACAGATGAAAGAATGCATGAAAATCTAAAACCGCTTAACCATTGTAACCAGAGTTGCTTTCACCTCATTTCTCTGACATATCCATAGACATCAACCTCTGTGGGGGTTTGTTCTAAGCAAACTGGTTTTGTTCATTTAGGGAAAAAAACTGCAACCCAAGCTGCACATTCAAGCAGCGGTTATGCAGTGGAAAAGTAAATTTTACAGACTCTTATTCCTCTACTCTCCTCTGCTGACCACCCATCCCTAACCTGTTTGCCACTCTCAGCAGTCACTAATGCTTTGTGAGGCCCTTCTGATAAGGTGACTCCAGAGGATTAAAACAAAACAGGGTACATCTACCCCTCTCGCATCCCTCAGCAATTCTGGAACAACTCTGCAGGGCAACATGAAGGACAGGATTCATTTTGGACACACTGCATTGCTAAGCCAGGCCTATCGCTGGAGTTAGCTCACTCAACAGCTTCACCTCTGCAGAGCAGCGGGTGCACAGGGACAGGAACGAAGAGCAGAAGCAGTCAAAGCCAGCATCATTGCTACAAATGCTCATGCAACTATGCCCTGGGAACAGCACTCTGCCACACTCTGACCTTTGAAGTGATTAAATGCTTCAGACCCCAATTAAACAATTCTCAATTTAACACTTTATAAAAACATGAGGCTATGTTCAATCCTAAAAATAAATTCTTCTTTAAAATCAGGAGTACAGCGGTATTATGCAAGCACTGAGAAGACAATAGATCTTTATTTGAATTCTGAATGAACCACTTGATAAGTATTTACAATAGGCAGAAGATAGCAGGCTGAGCACCTCTATTTTTAAAACCGTGCATACCTACATTAAAGGCCATTAGGCAGAGATTCTAAAACATATATCAAAATATAGATCTCTTTATGAGTATTAATAATGCAGCCTAATATTCTTTTTAATTAAGTAAGCACACATTTAAAATTAAACATGATCCATACAATATAAACTGATTGGTTCTGTACGTTTCAATGATTTTCAGTTAAAACCTCTACAGAGATACACAGATATATTGACAGAACGTGTTGTCATCAAATACAGATGATCTATATTTCCTCCTCCCACATATAGTCACTTTCCAGAAAATGTATCTGCACTAAGAACAATAAAAAATGTATTGCTCATATACTTCTCTTTAGGTAGGAAAGCCTAATCTTACAGCATACAGAGATAATTCTCTATTAAAGTCATGTTAGTTTTAATTACATTGCCTTAAACTTGGAATTGCTTATAAGTGGTTTTTTTGTATGCCATCTATCATGTTGTTAAAACTCATAGAATAGTTAGGTTAGGATGTATATGATGGCATTCGCTATACAAACCTAGAAGGAAGTGCAGTCAAACATTTATGTCTTTAGAACGAGACTTGTAGGCAATTATTTTGTTCTTCAGAGATGTACGCCGCAAGGAAATAAGAGCTACATAAGAGAGCTTTAAACAGATAAATGTAAGCCTTATTCAGACGTACAATACGCTGTCTTTATGGAAGAGCACAAACAGGACTGCTTCCAGAAACAGAAATCTGAACAGCAACAGGTCCAGTTTGATTTTTCCAACCACATAGACTGTGCCTTACTGTAAAACACAATTTAGTTCACATTTGCCATTAGTGATTAATGTTAGGAAGTAGCGTGGTCTTGTGTTTTAATACCAATTAATACACTACTATCTATATGGACAGAAGTTTCCGTTCATCACCCTCCAGATCCACCAAGCCTGTGGGCAGGTCCAAGTTTTGCACCATTTGCTGTTCTAAGATCACTGCATCATGACTGTTTTCCCAGTAGAGTCATGCAGCTGTCCTGTCCTACAGAAAGGCATCCTTCGATTCAAGAAAGTCCTGATTTGAATAACTTTATGCTCTTTGACTTCAATAGCACTACTAACTAAAGAACAGGTAGACAGTCTGTGGACCATTTTGTCATGTCTGTGGCTGAGAACAAGAGTGAATGAAGACTGAAGTCTTGGCTTAAGAAATGCATAAGCACATACAGAATAAACAAACTCACATAAAACTGTATTCTGTATAGAGTAAAGAAATACACATCAGTCAGTTGAGTCATGAATTTGGTGATGTTAGGAGAGTCTCACCCTAATTCAGAATATTACTAATTGCACTAACTATACGGCAGTTTCCTATTAATTGCCAAAAGGATGTGCATGTTTTATGCAAGGCTTCTAAAACTGAAAATAAAAAACAAAAAAGCTATCAAGCCTAGAGTTGTAACACACTGTAATTACAAACATGGAAATGTTTAGTTTGAAATAACCAATCAAACTAAATTACACAAATTTTAAACTATCTACAAGCAATGAAACAGAATTATTAATGCAAATAATAATAATAAAATCCACTCCAGTTGTAGCAGCCTGTTTGCAGAAAGAGATGGTCCTCCATCTCAGAATAATGGCTCCTGGAACTCTAACCATGTAGTGTAAAACTCAACTACCCAAATTTACTTGCTTAGAATGTATCACCTGCATGGCAGATACAGTATGTTCTAACTGCTTCCCAACTATTTTTATCAAATCTAGTCTTTATAACTTTGATTCTCTGTTTAAGAAGACTAGACAGAATTCCATTATACTGTTTCAAAGTTATTCTTCCTTTAATACTGAATCAGAATTGCACTACAATTCCAATTCAGCCTGAGACTCACCTTGAGACCTTTAAGCCTGTGCTTTGATTCAACAGCCTTGAAAAGGGGAAAATATCCAATCCACTGTAACGTGCCTAACCAACCATCAGCCACTGAGGCCTAATCAACAGAGGTGAAAAGCTCTAACAGATTTGAATAGGAAGCACAACACATTATAAAATGAAAACAATGAACAATTCTCTAGTATCTACTTTTGAGTGTCAGAATTCACCAGATGCATTCACAAGGACAACAAAAATCCTACTCATCCTACTTTGGAACAGAATATCAGGATGTCTATCCATAATTATAATGTTAAATAGACACTAGTCACAAATACATAGTGTTTCACAACATCAACTCAACAAAACTGAAAAGCAACAAAAGACAACTTTTGCAGTTCTCCCTATAGAAAAAAAATTGTTTATAAGAGGTACTTAATTCATAATGAGTTGTTTTGTTACCACTTCAAAGAAGCAATGTTCTAACTTACTTAATATCCACACAGAATGACTTCTTATCATCTCAAGCAAGAGTGTAAGTGCAAAAAACTTCTCTGTTAAGAAGGAACAATTTATTTTGGTTAGTGAGAAGGCATCATAGAAGCATAACAGCAGACTCCTCAGAGCATTTTGTCATAGTGAATAAGAATCACTAACAAACCTTTCATTAAGTTTGATTTTATTTGTAAATAGTTAGAAGTGAAAATCTATTTTTGTATGATCTGATGACTCACGGAGCACGAGGAAAATTTCTGGCCTTTAAAGCAACTCCACCTAGCCTACACAGAATGCTAGTCCTGAGGCAATATCCTTGCAAGCAAAAGGCAAAACCAGCTGAGCAATGTTTTGCCTCATGCATTGCTCCAAGACTGTGGGTGCCTGCAGTGGCAACGAGATGATGCAGCCCATCCTTTGAAAACATTTTCTCCATATTAAAATTCTGTATCAAAACAAGCTGGAAAAACACCTTTAGAAACACTTCTTTCCTTCTAGTGGTCAAATGGAACCCAAACCTGCCCTACTCTTTCTTTCAACACCTAAAGTTAGCAACAAAATTGCCTGCTTCACAAACAGAAGTCAGCTGTGCAATGCATTGGATGAATCAGTGCTGTTACACACTGACATTTTAGGAACACACTGAAAAGCTCTACGACCATATAAAAATGTAGCAACTCATCAGAAGCATAGTACTGAAACAAATATGCCACAAAACTGAACACAAACACTGAGGAGAGGGAGAAAAATGAAGCACAAGTGAAGATAACAGGTTTTTCCATTAGAAAAATGGCAGCCTCATTTGTAATTTTACTGTAATTACTCAGCAGTAATTTTGCAGACTTGTTATCCTGCCGCTTTTATGTTCTGATCATTGAATTTAAAAAAAACCAAAGCCAAAACAGTGACAGATAGAAAAACTCCAGTGAGCTTGATTCTGTGTTAAATCTTTTGGAATGTGAATTAAGTGCAAGCAAGCTAGGAAAGATCAGAAAAGGAAGTTAGGAAGTATGGACAACGAAAGAAGAGGAGAAAGGTATGATGCTGATGTATACTGAAAGGCCAAAATGCTAGGTGCTTCCAAAAGTAAGGAAAAGAATCTTGGATTTGAACACCAAATATATTCAAATCTGTTATAATTTAAATTAAATTGCTTTGTAAGTGTTGTAGAATGGAATTTAATATCAACCAAGTTCTTATGCAAAGTTTTAAAACTTAAAGGAATTGTGGAAAGAACCAGTATTTCCCACAAAATTGTAATTGTCAAAAGCTGTGCCTTGGTGACTTGTATACTACCCTTGAAAGTGAGAAGGATGGTTTCAGTGAGACTTAGGAGCTCAAATTCCTGAAGGACATAGCGACCCACATCCCATTGCAAAGGAGACGACTCCAGTGAACACTTGATGTGCCAAAGCTTAATCCTAAATCATCATCACCAGCAAAGGGCCAGTCAAATGCTTGCTCCTGACAGCAAGACAGATGGCAAGATACACACCGCAACTCGGCTGCAGACCTGAGCGCTGAACTCCCTGCTGGGCTACTAAATCCTTTTTGGCCAGCACCTGCAAGGGCACACCCGCCAGACCCACTGAAGGATTTAGGAAGCAGCATGAGCCGAGGACTACTTCCAGGAGACATGATGGATGCAGCTGTCTTGCTTTGGACATTGATTTTAAGTGTATGATAGTGCATTGATCCATGCCAGTGGCCACCCATGCCAGAAAAGTTTTAATACTTTAATTTACTAGCATATGTGAATTTTACATGCAAGAGATATATCTGGGAAAAAAACCCTACAACTTTCCATTTTGTCAAACACGTATCAAGTAATCCCGCTAGTTGTTACCGGTTTCATTTCGTAGCTAGCAATACCAGTTTCTTTAATGACATGTTGCTCACATGGCTTTGCAGTGTGACACACACACATGTAGACAGAAATGCAAGAAAGAGGTAAACTCACAAGGCTAATGTATAAATTTCAGATTACTTTAAGGCAGTAACTGATTCTCTTTGAATGCCATCTTTTTTTATCCCAGCCTCTTAGCTCTTTGCTTAATTGCCCAAATTGCAGTAGCATCACAACTGATTTCTCTACGAATACCCTGACCTAAATCAGTTTTGTCCCAGTTACTGACATTGACAAAGCAGTTTGACAGTGGTAGAGGGACAATTTCAGTGTACTTTAAGTCTTTTTATTGATTTCCAGGTGGTTTTTTTTAGACTACAAGGAAGACAGGCATGAAAAATGTGATTTAGATCCTGAAGTCTGACTATGGTAACACGAAAGCTTCAGTTCTAGGAAACTTGCTGTAAAAAGTAACCTTAATGTGCACTAGTCACTCATACTAATGTATACCCCAAATCCTGCACAGACAGCACTGCTGAAATTGCCCCAGTCTGAGGCAGAATAACTTTTGCCATTGGGTTTCATTACTGAAAATTTCTCAGTCTTCACAGCATCTTCCTGCAGAATGCAAGGAATTCCTGATCCACAACCAAAGCTCCTGAGAGCTTCTGAAATTAATATTTTTAGGCATTCTAAATATATGCTGTCTGAAATAGTTAAGTGATCAATAGTTAATAATATATAGTTTCTTCCATATACTTATATAAGATATGCGTATCAGCAAGAACATGTTTCTTACTGAAGAAGCACAATTTTGTCCAGAGGAATTGAGAAAAATGTAGGTGTGCATTTGACAATTTATAGATCTACTGAAAATAACACTGCCAATAGTCATGGGAACACTAAAACCTGTGTTTTAGAGAGGCAGTAATTTAAAAACAAATAAATAAATCGGACAAAATACGCCATTAATTAATCCTTAATGTTTTCTAAGTAGGAAAGAGCACCTATAATCTGATCCAACCTTTACTTAATCCATCAAATGGCTAATCTTGGCGTAACAGGCAAGGGCTACCTAAAAATAACACAAAAGGGCAATGGACTGAGAAAATAATTCAGTCTTCTCAACAACATATTGACTCCAATTTTAGCGTCATCTCAACAGAAAGCTTTAAAGCAATTTTGCTCATATTTACATGGCAGTTCTTTCTCTGTATTCTTGCTCAGAAGGAAAAAGTTGGAAATTTTATGCTCCTGGAGAGACTGAATCTCATTATTTAATTCAGAAATTGACTTTATCCAAATCTGGGAAAACTAAATAGTAAAATTCACTGGTTTTGCTTGTCAAGGTTAGGGCAAATATTTAGGGTTTCCTGAATTCCTGTGCTACCCCTATGGGCCTGATGGCTGTCTCTTTGGGAACCCCTGCAATCCTTGTTTCATGTGGTAATTCTCCTCTGCAGACTTCCCACGTACCATTCTAGCCACACTCAATGTCACTATTCCTCTTCTTTGGATCCTAGGACACTGAAGGGCACTTCATCTTTTTCCTCATCACAATTTATTCCGAGGACATGTCTAGGACACAGAGAGAGAAAGATTCCCAAGGTGTGGGACAGAAAACTGCACTAGAAGCACCTGAGCTAGCACTGAGCAACCTGGCATAGCTCAGTGATGCAGCGTGACACCATGCAGAGACGTGAGCTTCAGTTCTGGAAGAAACACAGTCATACCAACATGGTGCTGCCCTCAGGCTCATTAGCACCGCATCAACACGTTTTTGTCACTTCTGTTTTCGGAGCTAGTACATTCACTGCTGGCTCAAGGCTCTTTCTACCACAGGCCATGCACAGTGTTAATGTGTGCACCCACACTGATAACATTAAATACAGAGTCACAACAGGGATTGACAGATGGAGATCGCTGTTGAAGGTGCTAAGTGTAGTTTTCAAAATTTAATCAAAATCAATATGATTTTTTACACTAGTGACAGCATTCTCAGAATATAAGGGATTAATTAGCTAAGGCGTTCAGTAGTTATCCCTCAGCAGCTGAAAGATGCAGATAAATGTGATTACACGACTGTGAAGATTTCACCTCTTACTTGCTCAGAATTCTGATTTTGCAGTGAGATAAAGAAGAGTTAACCCTGTCATTTTGTGACCAGACTTCTCAACTTTCAAGAAAAAATTTACACTACTGATACTCTAAAGAGTCTAGACATTGACTCCTCACTACTCCTTGCATCTCAAACCGGTCAGAAAGAGAGAAAACTATCAAAATTAGCCCTCACTCTGTCCCAGTATACTCACATTTTCAGAAATAAAGTCAAAGATAGCATTAGACATGCAGTTTCTAGTCATCAATGGGGTAAAATTACTTTTTTCTCCCATGAAATCTGCACTTCAGAGTTAAAAGAGACTTTAAGTAAGACCGCAAATCTGGAGAAATCCCAGAGCAGGCTTTAATTTAGCTAGCAAATGCATACTTCACTGTTTTCTGGTATATAAGCAGTGAATATCTTTTTTTGGCTACAATAAACTGTAATACAGATGGGCCATTACAATGTCGTTTAACCTACATAGTATCTACTTCATCTTAGCTTAGTATTTTTCTGTTTTCTCAGTGTTCTTTAGACTGTTACAATGTTTTAGACATATGTCCTTGCTAAGTGATAATTTTCCATGTGAAAGAGTAAGAATTTGAGTATATTTGCTTCTTATATTGCTCATTATTTAGAGTGCCCTTTTTTTGTTAAGTAGTATGATTTTATTAGTTCTACAGCACATACAGTTCCCTTCACTGGCATGAGCAAATAATTTTTAAGATATCACACTTGTATTACTATTCGCTATAACAGCAACAAAAAAACCCCAGCCTAAAGGCCAAGGACTTCCAATAATTCTGAAAGATGACATTCAGGTTAAGAGGTCACTGTAAGGAGAAAGAGACTGTTGACACGTCTTAATGATTTGAGGTACTGTACTCATAAAAGAAACAATATAAATAAATACTTTCCTGGCCAGTGTTATTTTCAAAGGGAAAAGCAGCAAGCATATCACAGAGCATTACTCAGAAACTGAGTATATGTGAGAAAATAGCAAAAAGTCTCTGGAAACTTGTCCTGTGTTTATGGAATAAACAAACCTTCCATATGTAGCAAGTTGTGTGGATGTAGGAACTCTAAAAACAGACATTCAGTCACTTTGGTTATAGATCAAAGACCTAGAAAACATGATGCAGGCTCCTTAAAGCATCAGATTCTCAATTTACCTTCTAATATGCTTCTAACACTGCTACAAAATAAATAATTATTATCATAGAATCACAGCATCATAGAATGGTTTAAGTTGGAAGGGACCTTTAGAGATCACGTAGTCCAATCCTCCTGCCATAGGCATGGACATCTTTCACAAGATAGGTTCCTTCTCGTAAACCCAGATCAGTTACCTCTATTAGGATAGAGACAAAGATATGTCCTAAATATAAAATAAAGCAAATATGTTGGAACTTTAGAAACCAAGCCAACATCAGAATTGTACCATCTGCACCAAGATTAAAGTGATAATAGCTCTGAAACAGGGAGGATCTTGCCGTTAGCTGCTTATCAATTGCTACTTCTCTCTTTCAGAACCTGAAGGAGGCCTAAGAGTAGGGTAACTTTTTCTGATTATTTATAACTTAAGGTTTTCACTCATGACAGTAAAATTGTGATATTATTAGTTACAAATCAACCAACTAAAACTTTACTCTATTTTGGTAATATGACTTCTGCTATGCCTGGGAAACATATTCTTGTTTGACAATAAACCCAAGTGACTCTGCTTGAATTCTGACCTGTAAGAGCATTTCCTTAAAGCCTTATTCTGGTGTCATTAAAATGTATTTCCATTGAGAACGGTTCAGTTCTCTGCACTGCAGTGTGGGATTTTACAAATTCTAGATCCTTCTTATCAGGCAGGAATATTGCAAATACAAAACGTTTTCCACCATCTTTATCCCACTCATTTCAGTAACACCAACTAAATAACCAGGGAAACAGGAATGAAGTGAGAATTAGAATCAAACTTTGTCCTCTAATCACAGACAAAGTTTCTCATAACATGGAGCAGTTAAGCCACTAGCTAACGAAGCATAGGATAAATAGGACAGAATATGTTGTCTTCAGCCAGAAAGATAAATTCCCAAACAAGAGGGTGAAATGGAAATTTTTTAAAAGCCAGAAATAGAAAGGAAGAATGGATTGCAGGTTATGAGAAAAAAAATTATGAAGCTTAGTTTCCTCCACGTGGAAAAGAAAAAGCAATCTTTCACTTTTCCAACCAGCATGGGGGAAGTAATATATTTTATTTTTTTACTTCTTGCTTTGCTTTCTAAGCAGGAAATGCAGTTGTACAATTTTTATTTTTTTAAAAAATCTTATATACTGCATTCATCATAGCTCCAACTGAAACATTACCAAAGTCCTCTTAAATCTTTCCATCAGGAAATCATAATTACCAGCTGGGACTCGAGGGCTTATGAATTTTCTTCTTTGCTCCTGTTTTTGCTTTTTGTTGTCACTGGAAGAACTACAATCATTTTGGCTTGAAGCAACTGTGCTACTTCTACTTTTTTCTTCTTCATGCTTTTAAAAATGAGTACCGCCTGTTTACAAAGCTACATGGGCAAAATCTCGCTAGTACTAGGCTGCTTGATACTGAAGCATCTCTGGGCTGCCTCCCTATCCCGCATTCCCACCGTTGGCCCTCAGGTTAACAAAGAACACCCTCACCTAACTCTGTATAACTGGATTAATTTCTTTTTTTGTCTCACCCCAGGGTTATCACATAATTTATCAAGAAGAGATGAAGAATTGTGTTTGACATAACTGTAGCCCATCTGGAAGGCTGTAGGAGATCTAACGTGGCCGAAAGCTATGATTTAATATGGTACGATGACAGCTAGTAAAAAGCAGCAATCTCACTGAGCATTATATAGTTTCAGAAGTGTTTTCACTGTAGATGCTATATTAGTTAAAAGCATCCTAGAAAATACATTGTCACAGAAATTATAAACTGTGGCTACTTATTTCCCACTGTTGTGCTGCAAGACACAGATTAAAAAGACAGACAAAGCAAAAGCACGCACTTTGAGGTTTTGCCAGTATTTTGATTAGTGGCCAAAGTCAGTGAACTGCACTTTGTCTTGTCTTTTATGTAAGAATAAGGATGAGTCATGCAAGACTAAAATAAACACCTTTTTAGAGGCAGTTGTGCTAATAATAGCTGCTACATCTTTACAGAGTCTTCCCCACTTGGAACCGTTCTATTACTAAAGCGGTAGTACAGACCACAGTACACTCATAGCTGAATTTTACCTCGGCTGATTCTACCTTAGTGATTTGTTTTCATGTTGATATCAGAACTAATAATTCAAACTAGACAGTGGGACACAGCAATTTTAGAAATGTGCTATCACAGAAGCATTTATACATCCATTAATCCTACATAGCAGTGATATCAAAAAGAAGCTAGGTTTCTGACTGCAATACTAACCTATAAAACAGGAATAGTATCTATTCCTAAAACATAAAAAGAGAGGATATTTTCAACGTATGCATCCCATAATAAACACATGAATTATATTTTGATACTTCAAAGTCTTTCATGTGTCATTGAGTAAGAATGAGTACAACCATCTCTAATTTTTTTAATACAGCGAATTCAAATGTTAGATACGTGTAGAGTGCAGAATACTACACAGGTAATATTATTTCACAGCACAGCAAAGCTCAATAAACAAAATGAAAGGAAAACTTCCCTGAGTTACAACTGGACCATGGAAAACTCTTCATGCTTATCCCAGCAAGCAAGCTCATCTTGCTTCTATGTGCATCAGACAACTGTATTGGATTTACGTTAGTTTTCAGATAGTGTCAATCTCTCCATTCTCTCTATAACAAGAATTATATCCTGTTTCTTTGTCTTAGCAGTTGACACAACAGCTAAACCATTGACTTGATATATCAGTGCTTATCCTCAAGATACCCTTTCCATTATCCGATCAAGAATCAATCACTTTTTCTGGGTTTGATCAGCCTCCTGTACAGTGAAGCCTTTTCCTAGTTAGAACCTACCTCTGCATCAGAGTTGTTTTATTTAAACATAGTCAGAGTGATAATATTTTTAAAACATATTTTCATCATTGTTCGGGGAGGGGCAGGGGGGAACATTTTGTAGAAAAACAAGAAAATGCCCTGCAGGTTCAACACAACTGATCCTTCATTACAAGCCTCAAACAGCGTTGCTGTCAGGTCACTGAATTTTGTCCTTCAAAACCAACAACCATGACTGGCTGTTGTTAGAAAAACATTGTCAATGGCTTCCTCTAGGATTTAAAAATCCCATTTAGCTTTTAATTTCCTCTGTGGAGATTTTTTAATTATGTAGCCAAACTTTGAAGAGTAGAGCAACAATAGATTCTTTCATGGCTTGCATAGTCCCTGTCGTATCAAGCACATGACATTTGTGTTTTATTAGAGACAGCAAAATAATTTAATCTTTTTTCTTGTGCACTTCTGAATTATTCCTGGTAAAAAGGGGTTTAAGACTAGAAAATGAATTGTCCTGGTAGCAAGAACAGGTTCTTCCTAGCCTTTAAAAAATAAAAATACATATATATAAAATTATATATATAATAAAATTGGAATACTTTCCACCCACACTCATTGTGTTCCACAAGCAACAACCACAACCTAGGAAATATCAGGTATATTGTTTTCATGGAGCGTACCTCGTCCATACAGATGTAGTATACCTCAGACTTCTGATCATGTAGTGAAAGAAGGGAGACCGTACACACCATTTAGTGGCAGAATACCTGTAAAGCTTGATTTATGTCTTTACAGCTATCTTTCTTTTGTTTCACAGAAACTTTAAGATTACACATGGTTGTCAAGTTCTTTTTCCTTGTTTTTAACATACTGTTTTATCAAAGTTTCGTCTAAACCAGTCATTCACTCAGTGAATTAAAAAACATCATAAAATCATAGAAACATGAAATCATTTGGTTGGAAAAGACCTTTAAGATCATCGAGTCCAACCATAACCTATCCACTACTAAACCATGTATCAAAGCACCTTATCTACATGTCTTTTAAATACCTCCAGGGATGGTGACTCAAACACTTCCCTGGGCAGCCTGTTCCAATGTGTGATAACCCTTTCAGTAAAGAATTTTTTCCTAATATCTAATCTAAACTTTGCCTGGTGCAACTTGAGGGCATTTTGTCTCATCACTTGCAACTTGGGAGAAGAGACTAACCCACACCTCACTACAACCTCCTTTCAGGTAGTTGTAGGGGGCAATAAGGTCTCCTCTCAGTCTCTTTTTCTCCATACTAAACAGTCTTGAGTTTCCTCAGCCACTCCTCACAAGACTTGTGCTCCAGACCCCTCACCAGCTTCATTGCCCTTCTCTGGACACGCTCCAGTGCCTCAATGTCCTTCTTGTAGTGAGGTGCCCAAAACTGAACATGAGATTTAAGGTGTGGCCTCTCCAGTGCAGAGTATAGGGGAAGGATCACTTCCCTTGTCCTGCCGGTCACACTATTTATGAAGCAAGCCAGGATGCCATTGGCTTTCTTGGCCACCTGTGCACACTGTTGCCTTATATTCAGTCGGCTGTCAGCCAGTACTCCCAGATTCCTCTCTGGATGCTCTGACCTAGCAATAGTGTCTAACACAAATTTCCAGAATCTTCTTTGCATTAGCATCCAAGAAGAAAGACAGCAGCCCTGAGTACTCATATTAGATCCTAGCTTGAAATATTCTCCTATGTTAATGAACTAAGTCAATGAACTAAGTTAATAGGCTGTTAGAAACTTTCCCACAACTTAAACTTGAAGCAGAATGAAAGATGAAGATCAGAATGACTATATTCTAGTAGATTGCTACAGGTCTACTGTTGTGGAGGTCTACAGATCTACTGGCCAGAAGGCACCTGCACGGCAGAAAGGAGTAGAGGTTGTCTTCCTGTCCCTGCCTTCCCAAATGTCTCTCCCAGCACACCATATGTTTCACACAGAATATCCCAGATGGATGCTTAAAGAGTTCATTAATTCCCCAAATCCAGATTTCAGAGGATTTGTGCAACTCAGACCTCTGTAAAATAGGAAGGGACAAGTAAGAGACAGAAAAAGTTGGGGGAAAGGGAGTTAACTAAGGGTGTGTGTGCAGGGATGCTGATAAGCCTTAGGTGTCAGCAACAGCTCTGAATGCCTTCCTTTGAATCAAATGTTCAAGAATTGTCTAATTCAATCAAAATAATTATGAGTACACAAATTACATTTTAAATACAGTTTCTCTTTTGCGACATCAGGCACAACTTTGTAGTCTTAGTTTTGCTAAGACCTGCAGATTGTATTAATCATAACATTAGTTACAATGATCCTTAAAGGAGCAAATATGCGGCCCAGTAACACTTTCAGAGGAAAACCTTCACAACATTCTAACAGCCAGAACAATCCATCAGTGCCTCTCATCTTTACTTCCTTTGCTTTACTGTTTTGCTCTACCACTGTCCGCTTTACCATTCTCAGCACTCTTCTACTGTCAAGACACAAGTAATCACAGTAGCATTAACCTCAGGATGGTAACGATACATTTTAGAATGTTAAGTTGGATGCTTTGATTTAGATTAACAAAAAGCAAATCACAAAGCTCCAGAAGAAAGTGTAATAATAAAATACGGCCTTTGCTAACTGCAGTAACAGCAGAAAAATAGCTAATACGAACAAAATTCTCAGCTATTTAGTGTGCATACAATGTCTTTCTCCATTTTTGCTAGACAGAGTACAGTTCAACTAACAAACCTTAATGGATCACTTGGGAAGATTCCTAATTTTTTCATTTCTATCGCATAAAAACATTTGTTTGTAAGGCAACAAACTTTCTTCGTTCAGAAAGTTAGGTGAGTAATAGGGTGTGACTCAACACCAGTCCAAACTCTACCTCTACTAGCGGCTTACTACAGAAACTGCCAGCAGACTGTGCCAGTCCTTCTCTTCTTTTGTAGCCCTGTCTACAAACAGATGAAATATGTGAGAAATATACTGTCCACTTTCTAGGCATTAGTAATACAAATGCAGAAATGGTTTGGCTGGCCAAGGACAGAGGTAGCTCTGATGTTATCTCTGAACTTCTACTTTTCCTCAGAAACATACACAAACATCCATGATATTGCCCTAGTATCTAGGAAACGGAAGCATAATTTATTGTGTTTACGCTAAAGTAGCAACTGGAAATATGCAGGTTCTATGTTTCAGGTTATTGTAATGAATAATATTCATTCACTCCCTCTCTATGTACTGGGTCAGATTAAGGTTGCATATACAACCGTATGAACGTCACCTGGTGTAGAATACAGAATACAATGTAGTGACAAAAAAATTCAGATAATTGGGATTCAGATAAAAATTCAGATAAAAACATTTTGAAATGAGAGATGCAGGCTTACAGCAGCCTTCCAGTACCTGGAGAGGCCTACAAGAAAGCTGGAGAGGGACTTTTTACAAGGGCAGGTAGTGATAGGAAAAGGGTTAATGTCTTTAACTGAAAGAGGGTAGAGTTAGATTAGATATAAGGAAGAAACTCTTTACTGTGAGGGTGGTGAGGAGCAGGTTGACAAGAGGATTTGTGAATCCCTGGAAGGATTCAAGGCCAGGCTGGATGGGGCTTTGAGCAACCTGGTCTAGTGGAAAGTGCTGCTGCCCATGGCAGAAGAGTTGGAACTGGATGATCTTCCAACCCAAACCATTCCATGATTCTACTGTGTAATTCTAAGAATGGGATCCCAGAAACACCTGTTTCAGGAAGTGTGCTCAAACCCTACTGCATTTGAAGATGGACCTTGAGAAGACAGTCATGCAAGTAATCCAACAGAGTAGCTTAGCAAGACCTGAAAAATCTAGAATTAATAAGCAGCATTTCTCAAGTAGAAATTTAAGACAAGATGTAGAGATGTTAGTATGGAGAAGACTCAGAAATCGTGAAGAGTCAGGGAAAAGACTGAGACAAGAATAGAAGGCAGAAAGTAGAAGAGTTAGAGAACAGAAAGGTAGAAGGTACTTCATGAGGGAGAGACAGACTAATAAAGAGAAAAGGAAAATCTATAGTAGGCAGCACAACTATTGAGGCCACATAGTACCTCAAAACAGTAAATACTTTTCTTCATTATATCACCTCATAGTCCTGCTTCAGAGCAAAACAGAGCTATCCTTAACTAAGGAAATCTATTGTACAGGCTAAAAGAAAAAAGTTGCCAGAGGTACAAAAATGTTTTGCGGTTGTTTTCACCTGTCCTCTGGAAATCTCTGTCATTCTTTAATACAGCATCACCCAGTAACAACAGGTAAAATATACAACCCTACTTGCCATAAAAGCAGTGCTTATGAAGCTAAAAGCTTCCACTGCTCTACATCATCACGTGAACCACAGAAGAACCTATAGACTCTCATGCAAATTAATTGTCGCACTTACGAAAAACATGCCAAAATACAGGTTCTTTGCAACTCACATAAAAATTTGATTGGTAGATAGCAGAAGAAAGGAGTAAAATTCGCAATGCAGATTTATGCCTCCTCCTCTTGTCATTTAAGATTTGACTGGTGCTATTTGACCTCTTTTCCAGCTCTTCTCTCCAAGAACATGTGGAAGTCAAGCGAATAATATGGAAAGGAATAGTAAAGTCCTATGCCTCGCTGAGAACAACGAACAAGAAATAGATGTATTTTCCCTTCTTAGCAATAATTTTTTTATTAGAAGTTTCCTCAAAAAAAACACCCCTTTTTCTCCACAGTCTCTATAACTGATAAACTGAAGAAGGCAGCTTTCATCACTAAAATGCTCCTAAATTCTTTTTTTCTTCCTTGTCACTGACGCAATATAAAAAGGCTCTGACATTTTACAGTGGCCTTTGAGGAAGGCCACATCATTTACAATCAATTTTTAACATCCATCTCTGCAGCATCTAGACAATTACTATCCATATGGAAAGCCTTTGCAGCTGAAAAACTATCAGAATATATGCCATCCATGAAGAAAATAATAAACAAAAAATTATCCGTTGAAGTATCTATTTGGAATTGTGATAGTCTGTGGCTCTGAAAGATGAAAAATATGTGAGAGAACACCCATTCCAGAAGTGGCATCTCTCAGCTTTCAATATAGTGTCTCTCTTGTATGTTATTATCTGGCTGCCAATACTGGCTTCAAAGAAGCCAGGATAATGAAGGATGCAGCTTGGACCAGATGCAGTCCTAGCACATACTTGGGCAATTATTATGTGTAAGCCTGAGCTGCTCTATCCTCATTGCTTTGGTGCCTCAACTCTTTGTAACAAAATCTTAATGGTACTTCACCTGTGTGTTTGTATGTATATACATATACAAATGCCCATATATATAAATTTAAAGTATATTTATAGTATATATATACACACAGTTTTGTGTGTGTGTGTATATATAGTGTATATATAAAAACATGCATACATATATAGTTCAGCTGTTAATTCAAGAGCCAGGACAGTGGGCTATGAATATGCCCCCTTGACTCACCTGACACATGGCAGACCATGATCCTCTTTCAGTATCAATTATTTCTGATCATCCACACACTAAATGCTACCAGAAAGGCTGAAGAAACCACTGTGGGGAGTAGATAGCTCTTATGTTTGTACAGATTTGCCTCCTATGAGTCTGAAGAGAATTCCAAGATAACTGAAGAATTGATTATACTGGTCTAATGACAAAAGAACAGATTGCATGGTCCAAATTAAAGAGGCTGGCAACAGTTTCTTATGCAGCTGCATCTTGCAAAGGACACTAGGCCACTACTGATGTATGATACTGCTGATGTTATAGGCATAAGAAATTTTTAGCTGGCTAAAGCAGGCTTTTGTTTTAGCAGTCGAGCTAAACGAACACTTTGACCTCTACAAAGTTAAGAAGAATGGGCCATGGTAGGAGATGTGTATACAGGTGCTTAGGACGGGTATAAGAAGAATGGCCCATAACTTTTCTTTTCGCTCTATGTCAAAATCATATAGGGGTAGTTCAATGTCTTATGTGGGGTGATAGTGGGGAACCAATCAGGGTGAGGGGTATAGTAAAGGTGTATGCTCGTATGATTTTGCTATTGTTAGAAAATGTATAAATAGGCTGTGAAATTGTATGGGTGTTGGAATACACCTTTGAGGGGCTACCCTCTGTGTTCCCCAGCGCTGCAAATAAAGAAGTGCCTGCTTATCTGCAACTGCATAGATCAGTTTTTCTCGTCGTGATTGCGACGCAGTCAGCACTGAGACAGATGTGGATGCAGAAGGATGTATTAGCATTTCGTATCTACAGACTTTGCTTGTACTTCTTATTCAGCCTCACATGTCTTATCACAACCTTTAGCTATTTCTGACCTAATTTTAATTTGTGATCCTTACTGCCCTAATAATGTAAATTATGATACTCCTTTCATCTGAAGCATCAAAATAACTTAATTAATAACTAGGCAATAATGTCATCCCTATATTCCCCCTGCCTATGTAATTTCACCTATGTCTTTAGATCCTTGTGATCTGACTTTTCTGCTTAATGTGGCTCCCACTTTTGTTTGGAATAAACCCTAGCAATTCTCTGCAAAATGTTGAAAATTCTTTAAAGTAATTTCTTAAAGTGTTTTCAGTTCCCCAAACTTTGACGTGGAAGTGGCTGGAGAGAATATAAAAAGTATTATTGATTTTGAATTTCAAGAATCTGTGTATTTTTGAAAATCTAGCCCTTAAGATCTGTATCATCTGGCCTACCTGTACATTGTGGGTGTAAAAACCAACTTATTTCTCAATACAGAAGAGGAATAATGAGAGCAAAACTAAAGCAATCTCTACCTTCAAGAGTAATGAAAAGTTTTTAGGGACAAAGCCTGCTCAGCATATTTGCATGATTATACCTTAATCAAACGAACATCTGTTAATCCAGTTAGAGTAACAAATGAAGCAGTTTCTGTGCACTTTTGTGTAGAAAAACAGATTCTTTAAAAGTGTAAGAGACTGATCTGATTTTGACTGCTATCATGTTGAGAGGAAATATGAATAAGAAAATATGTCACTGTTTAAATGTGTCTGTGAGCAAATGCTATTGCTGTAAGGAAGAGTGTGTGGGTGGAGATGTTGGAATCTCTTTGGATCAACTGCTGCACTATCACATACAGAATTGCCACTGTTGAAGCAAGACTGCAAATTATAAAATAACATTTCTTCCCCTCCCATTTCTTAAGTAGTCTTACAGACCAGCATTTGTTTTCCACTAGATAGCCTGTTTGTTTCTATTAAACCACTTTTTAATAAGAAAATAATAGCAACGGCTACAGCAAAGCTTGTAACATCCATGTGGCTATCTAAACATTCACCATAAGAAAGTGAAGATGTCATTTACAATAGATTAAAAGAGGACTGACTGAAGTCTCTCTGGTATTACTTAAGAAGTAAATGAAATAATTTTGATCTTTGTTTCATCTTCTTTCATTATACTACTTAACCTGCTTTACTTAAGAAGTAAATGAAATAATTTCAATCGTTGTTTCATCTTCTTTCATTGTATTATTTAATCTGCTTCATAGGTAATTCTCCACTTACCAAGCACAAGAATTTTGAGATGGATACTGAAGATCAACATTATAAAAAATGTGCCTTGGCCCACAGGAGCTTTGATTTTTCAAAAGGCATGAACAAGTCCAGACTTTCATGGAAATCCATAAAATGTGCAGCTGAGAACCTTTTTGATGGGAGGAAAGTAATCTATCTCAATGGCTAATTATAGGCATGTGCATTTGCAAATATGAGCTCAAAAATCTGCTAGCTAATTCAGTTTAGTAGTAAATTCAAAATTCAAAACAGCTGGTTGCTGGTTTTATTCTTTAAATAAAGGAAGCATCTCTTTCAAAGAGATGTTGATAGAGTTAAGTACAGGAAATGACAATAGACAAATACATAGATATATGTGTATGTATATATGTCTCTTCTCCAAAGAACTACGTCAAAATGACCATACTCTAACAATTGGCTTTCTCCAAAATAGGTGAGAGAAAGAAAGAGAAAGAAGGAAAGCAGGAAAGAAATAAAACTCCTTTCATCAGATCCAAGAAAATTATTTTATATGAAGTATTTTAAGAGAGAAAATAAGTATGTCTTCCCTTCCCAGTTGAGAGTTTCTGGGAAGTAATCTTTTCAGTAAATGCAAAGGTAAGACTTTTTTTATTATTTTTTTAATTTTTGCATTACAGGTTTAGAAAACACCAATCTATGTGTCAAAATAACTAATAGGAAACACATCTCTGGCACAGAATGACATGGTGAGCAGCATCGTCATCAGCCTTACAGACAGAAAACCAAACACTACAAATCCTTCCTTCTTAAAGCGGCACTGCATGGCAAAACCTCATCTTTCTCAGTTACTCATCTGTAAAGTGAGGTAGTACTTATTCCCCTTTTCAAGTGCTTTGGCATCTATTCTTGGAAAGCAAGAAGATCAAGATCATCTACAAAAATAAGTTTGTGCACTGTAAAATCTAAAACCAGATCATCAGTGCTACCTTATTTTACTTCTGAAAAATCTTTGCTTAATATTAAGCTGTGGATGTCAGAGGTTTCTATCCTGATCTGACATTTAGGGCAGTTGAATTTTGCATAACTGGACAAGAGTGCTTCAGAAGCTAAATCAGAGTGCAAACAACTACAAAATGCAAGGTGTACAGATAGTACCTAGATAATGGAAGTAGCAGGGTCAGAAAAACATCAGGAAAAGAGAATGAACTTATTACATAGTTTCTTGCAGTATACTGCAGGAATAATTTATTTTTTTTAAAATTATTACCAACTTAAAAATAAAAATCATAATGAAATGATAATTAAAAGATTCTGTTGTAGATAATAAATTCATAAAAATAAAAACAACATAATAATCTAGTCTTGCTAGATTTACTTGGCCTAAAGTAACAGAGTAATGTTGCATTTCTTAAACTCCTCTGGGGAAGGAATCAAAAAATGGAAGTCTTCCATGATAATAAATAAAGTTAGAGATATTCTGTTGAATAAATTGACAGAAATGCAAGTAACAGCAGGATTTGCACTAAAGGAGCCCTCCCGTACAAGTACCAAAATGTGAATTTTAAGCTTATTGACTATGCAATAATTTCAGCATTCACACCTGAATTATGATTCCTTTTTGAATAAGAAAACTCACATAGACATTGATTTGGTTTCAAAGAATTGAAATAATTTGCCAAGCTCTATTTAGAGGGCTGGAATAGAACTTTTCTTCATGACCCTTACATTGGTCCTTTTGAAATGAAAACTGCACAGTGTTGTTGGAACTGAAATGCAAAAATATGGCAGAAGGAAAGTAATCTTTAAATAGTGGTGTTTCTTTTTTATTTCTTGTGTGTTTTAATGGTTACCTGACTACAGACTTTTAAATCAGAGTAAGACATTTAATATCCTGGCCCACAATTACCATGGCAAAAATGGCATGACATTTGACTAGTAAGTTAACAATATGTTAGGTTGTGATTAGAAGCTGATTACTGTCTTGCAAGCTAAAATTTGTTAATTGTCTTTCTTTAACTAATCTAAAATTAATGAATGAAAATAAGAAATAGTCAATAATAACTAAAATCTAACAGTATAATAACTAATATCTAACAGTAAAAACCTAGTCAAACAATGACTTATTTATCTTTTCATTGATGTAGGTATATGGAAAACCGATGAATAAAGCAAGAATTTTTGTGAGTCAGTAGCTAAAACAATATAGTCATAATTTTTCCACTACAAATAGCACTGCATTCACTTTCAGCACGGTATCTTGTAGACTGATTGTACTTCAGCAGAGGAAATAATCCAGTTGGTGTATCTTGATTATGCATTTTAATTCTACACCCTCTCTTTTTAGGGCAGAAAATGTATTCTTTGCTTGCTCAAAATTTCTTTGATACCTATGTACCTGTATCTCTGCTAAAAAAACCACAACTTTACCAATTCTTATATGATGTAAATATATGGAATTCATATGTATATATAATACACATTAGCATTCCAAGATGATGGCAGCAGTATTTATTAATTATTCTTTTGTCAATCTTAGTAGTAGTCAGGAAGAAGTTAAAACTAATGCTGTAAACTGTTAACTGGATGAACACCACCTTAAACAACCACTTATTAGTTACTGTTATTGGCAAAATAAAATAAAAAAGAATTCTTCAGAAGATGAAGTTTAAGCAAATATACCAAGCAGCAAAGCAGACAAGAAAATAGGTTTATTTCTGTTACAACACGCTAAGGTTTTCTTTAGTAATGGCCAGGAGATGGGTCAGAAGGGAATGACACTGAAACTTTTCACCATTTATCATTTTCCAGGAAGATATTTAATGCCAGACAGGCCAAAGCAGCCGTATCCAGCAGCTGATTCCCTAAACCACAATGATTTCTATCATCTCTGGAAAAGCTATGATCCATACCCACAAAGATAAAGACATCTAAGCTTTCTTTCAAATGCATGAGTAGTTAATTGCATAAACATTTGTACACCTATCCACAGGTTTTGAAATAACTCCTCACATACGCTAGTATGTTTGTTTGATAATGCATACTATAAAAAGTGGCCACTATCCACTAAGTATTATAAAAAGACTTCTGAGATAATAAAGCAAGTCCAAGGAGGAGTCCCATTTGACATTGCTGCAGTTATACTGTCAACACACTTTTTAAAAATAAATGCTGAAAGTAGCAGATTTGAGAGAGAAAATAGAGGTCATTTAGAACAAGGGAAAGGTCAGCATATGAGAGAGCTTGCAAAAATACAGATGCTCACAAGAGAAAAATACAGAAAGGACTCATAGAACTGAAGGTTGCTTAAAGAATGAAGCAAAAACTGTACAGACAGATCTAGAAAACCTTTAAAGTGACACAACATTTCAGCTGTATGCAGACTGAAGAGCAGAATAGAACCATACTGCTACAGAAGTGTAAAAAAATATTTTGCCACAGAACTTTATTTTGGAGATGGAAGACAAAGACGGAGATAATTTCTGAAAATAATGTAAAGCAAGAATAATTCCGGGTATCAGTTATGGGCTTGGAAATAAGGAAAATAAGTAAGTTTTTGAGCTTGTGAAAAAGATGAAGGAAAAAAAAGCTTCAGAAGATTTGGAGGTGAAAAAGAAGGAGGTTGGTAGGATGTGAAACACATGTGAAAGAACAGAATTATCAGCACAAAAATATTGAGGACACAAAAAACTACTTAAAGAAGCAGAGCAATAGACATATCAATTTGCAGCAGAAATCTCATTTCATCTTCCCAAGTGAGGATTTGATCTAAATGACAAAGACAAAACTAAATACTATTCTGTAATTGCAGAATGTGAATTATTTTAGAGATGGTAATAAAGGAAGGAATAAACACCAGCTAAGTACACTGGCATAATAAAGATACACTGAAATGGAGGGGATTAAAGCAGTACGAATCTCTCTGTGTTTATACTGATATTTTCCTAAGTACTATTACATTAATACCGTTTATCACAAGAAATTTATCTATAGAATCTAAGCAAAAAAAGCAAAAAAGTCCATGTGTAATAAAGAGAGAGACAGTATTAGTTTCCCAAATTCTGGCATATGAAACACGTTTCAAAGTGCATTCATATACGAAATGGAATAAATTACATTTTTTGCCAAGATATAGGCTGAGTTAAAATACCACTGAGCTGCAAAGTAATGATTTAGTAATATTTTTCCAGGAACTCAGCACTACCCTGTAGAATCCATTCCAAATGGCACTAAGTCACTCATAGCAGAAGGAGAAGTTAGGTTATATCCAATTCCGATACATTTAAGGATGAGGAATTCTGGCCTATTGCTAACCTGCATCCTTAGTCTATATACCGTTATGGTTAGGAACATATTTGTAGGCAACAACACTTAAGATTATGACACTGATTAGAACAGAAAGACAGTGTGACTATTAAAAGGAAGCAACATAAAACTTTGTTTTCAGAATTAACCTGCTCTCTATTGTAGATGTTGGACTTTACAATTAACCGTATGGCTATCTTTTAAAGAAAAACATCTTGGATATAAAATAGTATGCCATAGATTTCTATTGGTAACACTACAGGTAAATTTGGCAAACAGGGGTTATCACATCATGATGCTAATCCCCGCATCACCGATATACATCTCTTCCCTCAGTAGAGATACCTTGGACTGGTTTGAACATTGACCTTTTCCCTTCCTCCTCTCCAAAAGGCAAAACCAGACAGAATTATCAAAGCCATTTTATTTTTTTATGATTTTAAGAACAGTAACTTTGCCTCCTAAATTTAATGATTCTGCTGTTCATAATCTTAGTGATATAGTTTTAAGGGAATTTAAAATTTGCTTATATATAAATGTACAGGATCTGAGGGCAGGTTTCTTCTTTCTGGTCAGCCCTTTGAATTGTCTAAATTTAATATTCCATGCAAAGTGCTACCAATCATTGTATCTTTTATTTCCAACAGCTGCTGCATATCACTTGATTGTATCTGATCAGTAGAGCCTGTTAGCTGAGATTCACTTACACAGAGACCAGTTTATTAACAAAAGGCCTGATGCACAGAATCAGTTTTCATCAGTAATGTTTCCATCTAGACAGACACAGTTTTAATAATTCCTATTCCTATCTATAACTATGAAGACTTCTATACGTTTAAATTCTGCATAATTTGTATTTTAGGAAAACCCAAAAGATTGTAAGTACATTTTTATGTACATCCTCTTCCCCACTTGACCTGGAAAGGTGAGACACTGGCACAGGTTGCCCAGGGAAGTTGTGGATGCCCCCTCCTGGAAATGTTCAGGTCCAGGTTGAATGAGGCTTTGAGAAACCTGGTCTGGTGGTAGGTGTCCCTGCCCATGGCAGGGGGAGTGAAACTGGATGATCTTTAAGGTCCCATCCAACCTAAACCATTCCATGATTTTATGCCACAGATAGTATGATAATATACTTGGGGTCCTATTTTCCTTTCCAAATTACCTATACAGAAAAAGTAATTAATATTACTGTTACTGGTATCATCATCTACATAAAATAGGATAATAAAATTTATAAAATTTAGAAATTTATAAAAGTTATTCCATGTTGACATTTCTATGTCTCATAACTGAAGATTCTGTAATCTACCAGACTATGTCAAATGTTTAAAAAACCATCTGATGTTTGGAACAAAAGAAAAATATCCTGGTCTCATTGCCTGCAAAGCAATGAACTTTAGAAATGGCAACAGCTCCTTGCACCACACTGTGCTGCTGTCTAGCAACAGCATCAACAGGTTAAACATTTCCCTCATTCTCAACACTGCTGATCTCCACAGTTTGCTCTCATTCAAAATTATTTGGTCTGTAGGAGCAAACCATGGTGATTTCTTTAAAAATAGCAAAATGCCACAGGCAGTATGTTGGAACATCAGTAAGCATTTAAAATAATCTGCTGTAATCACAAAACAGTTCAAATAAATTTCATTATCTTGATTAGTCCTGAAATAATTAAACTGTCTGAAGATCACTTTAAATATAAATTAAGAAACTAAGTGATAGCAATCACTTACTTATGGCAAAAGATGATAACTGCATGTGGTCTTTATTAGAATTAATTTTCATTTCAGAAAACGAAAATTTTTCAGCACAATGTACATTTCAGAATATTACTAGGTTTGCTTAATTATTTGTAGTAAAATATTTTTATATTGCTTTAAAAAAAACCCAGACAGATAGAAGCCATTAAAAAACCCTATGAAAATGGAGGTGTGAATTAGTCTGCTATAGAAATGGAAAAAGCCCCCCTATTTGTCCCAGCCAGAGATTCTCTTAATGATGGGGAACACTTAGCCTTATGATTCCTACTACTACCAGACTTTCTCTTCTAGAAGTATTCAATAAAAACACTAATCCACCTCCATTATTTATTGACTAAAATTAATGTTGTATTCTATCTCTTTACACACAAAGATTTTTACAAACATTATTTTTATGAAAATATATAATCCACTTAAAATAAACCTTGAGGCCACTTGTTTATTTCACTTGACTTTTGCTTAAAAATCTGATGAGAGCAGCAAGCCAGTCTGGGAGCAGTAGTTTTCCCCACGTGGTTTATGTCTGACTGTGGAGAAGTGCTCTAGTGCTGCTGAAACAATTCCTTCAAAGATGAGTCTAAGAGGACACTAACCACTATGATACACTCCTATGCTCTCCACGGCTGTCATTTCTAAATCTTGATGCTGTTACACATATTTGATATAATTGTTTGATTGCTAATATCTTAATTAGGATGTCTATATGCAGAAATGACAGCAACACCTGCAAACAGCACAGAGGAAGTACCCAGGATGCCATGGTGAGATTGCATCCAGTACAGAGCCTTGCTAATTTTTTCCAGCAGGTATTGCTAAAAAGTATTGCCAAGTATTGCTGCATCATACCTCAATTACTGCTCTGACTGTAGAAGAGGCATGTCCAAGGATTACTCATTTGTTGAGGTACTTCAATATGAGCAAAGTCAGAGGAGTCAATCAAGCATCTACCACTATCAGTGGCTCAATTAGAAATATGTTTGGAGAGGTAGTTAATGATTGTGATTAGACTCATTAGACTGCACCTCCTGTTTACAGGCTCAAAAAATATTTCAGGCACATTAAATCTAACCTGCTAGCATCTATGTTAAGACAGTGGCATTAGATTATAGTATCTTAATAGTATCTTATAGTATCTTATACACCATAGAGATGGTTTCAGTGAAATATGTTTCAGTTTTTGCATTGCAAACCAAGGTTAGAATTTCAATTGTAAGTTGATCTTTTACATCCAACTGTATAAAGAGCATGGGGCATGCTAATACAGAGGTTTCTGAAATGCCCTAAAGCAATCCCGGCAAATTATTAGTCCCTCTTAAAAGCTATTGAATAATGCAGGTATTCAAAGAAAGAGCTAAATGCTCACTACAGAATACTGGTTTGAACACTAGTTTCTTTTCTTCTTCCTATTTTGCATCTCAGGTAGCCTTTTCTGAATATGAACTGTGAGTCCTCAAACATAAGTACTCACCATTTGGAAAAAAAAATTACGTATTTGACAATTTCATGATCCAAACAACTTTGCATAGCACTGTAATTTCACTTAAGATCTCCTCACAATTTTGCTCTTCAAAATCTGATGCAAAGCCAGATTACAATAATAAACCCATTCATTTACAGCTATAGCAAAGATGAACAATTGAATGTTGATCCAGAGTAAGAAAATAGTTTACGTTGTTTTATCTCTTTTGCTGCTTTCTATATCTCCACCTCAGCCTTACATCTCTATGACAATCATTATACAAACTACATCATTCTGCAGCCCACACAGGCAGTTAACAATTTATCACTGTTGTCTCAATCACATCCACTTACTAAAACGGCAATCATTCTGGCTTTGAGACTCTGATAAGCGGATATGAATAAATAATTTTATCCCTTGGGTCTCAACACTGGTTTCCACTGTCCCTTTAATTACTTGGACAAACAGGTTGGAATCTTCATTTCTGTGCCTATGAAACCACAAATCTTTTAATGCAGTGTAAGAAACTGTCTTAATACCCTTGATGTCCCCATAAAAACATAAGTTAGCAGTGAATCACGTCACAGTCTTCCACACAGTATACTACATTTATGAAATTTCTGATGTGTCAGCTACTTCACTTGCATCTGTTGAATCTACAACCAAGCTGATGGTACACCTGATGATTAGCTGTACAGTGAGACCTATTAAAAAAACACCTGTTGCTCTTGTTTTTCAGGCTATGTTGTTCTTACAGTAGTGAAATCTCTCTCTCCCCATTAGAAAAATCCCATGCGGTAGATGAAAACTTCAACCACTAGGAAAAATCAATCCAGTTTTTGCATGTATTGACCTCGTAGTTTTTTTCTATTTTCCCTTTCAATGAAAAGATTTAAGTTGTTACTCAGATTCCTCTCAAATACCAACATGTCATCTGTCACTAAATACACTGTCTGGCTTTCACACTGACACTAGGATTTCTTTTAAGCTCAGGACCACATGATGTAACAAATGGCTCATCTTCATAAGAAGATGAAATACCCTGTGGCTAGCTTAGTCAAGATCTCCAAACAGAAGCACAAATGAAAACCTGCATTTGTATTATCACTGTTCGTTTAAGAAATAATGAGCTTAAAACTGAATTTTAGTATATACAAACCACCTTTGATTATCTCATTATTTGACCATGCCTACATGGAAAACATATTGTACTATAAACAGCACAGTCTGATTAAGTCCCTGAAAATGGCTTGACAGCAATTAGGACTGCTCCCTGTGAAGAGGTGGTGGGGCCTTTAGCCCAACTGAAGTGTGTCTACACCAATGCACGCAGCATGGGCAATAAGCTATTGTGCATTGGAATAACTACGATGTAGTAGCTATAATGGAAACATGGTGGAATGAATCACACAACTGGAGTGCTGCCATTGATGAGTATAAGCTTTTCAGAAGGGATAGGCAAGGAAGAAAAGGGGGGGGGGTAGCCATATATATTAGGGAATGCTATGACTGCATAGAGATTAGCAATAGTGACAATAGGGTTGAGTGCCTATGGGTGAGAATCAAGGGGAAGGCCAACAAGTCAGATATCATGGTAGGAGTTTGCTATAGATCACCTAACCAGGATGAAGAGATAGACAAAACATTCCATAGGCAGCTGGGTTTGAGATTGCTTCCTCTTGTACTTGTAGGGGGTTTCAACTTCCCGGATATCTGCTGGAAATAT
>NW_010165999.1:13137-13658 GCF_000695765.1 Mesitornis unicolor | reverse complement strand
TTGGAGCCTCTGGCAAAAAACACCAGGAGACTCGAGGCCGGCCCTTAGGATTTTGGAGTCGGGGATATAAAGGCTCTGAGGCCAACTACACTCCAACTGAAAAGGAAATACTGGCTGCCTATGAGGGAGTTTGAGCTGCTTCAGAAACTGAGGCACAGCTCCTCCTGGCACCCCGACTGCCAGTCCTGGGCTGGATGTTTAAAGTGAGAGTTGCATCTGCACACCATGCCACCGATGCCACCTGGAGTAAATGGACTGCCCTAATAACCCAGTGAGCTTGAATAGGGAGCCCCAATTGGCCAGGCATCTTGGAAGTGATCATAAATTGGCCAGAGGGTACAGATTTTGGAATGCCACCAGATGAGTTGGTGACCCAGGCTGAGGAATCCCTCTTGTATAATGACCTCTTAGATAATGAAAAAGAATATGCTTTTTTTACTAATGGATCCTACCGCCTTGTAGGAAGTCAGCGGAGGTGGAAGGCCGCTGTCTGGAGCCCAAGACGATAAGTTGCTGAGGCG
>NW_010165999.1:9596-13019 GCF_000695765.1 Mesitornis unicolor | reverse complement strand
AGTCCCTATGGGGATGGTTAAAAGGATGGAAATGGGACAACTGTCAGCGCTGAGGGAAGCCTATTTGGGCTGCAGCCCTATGGCAAGACATTGCCGTCCAGCTGGAGACATTAAAAGTGAAGATCCGGCATGTTGACGCCCATGTTCCTAAAAGTCGTGCCACTGAAGAACACCAATACAACCATCAGGTGCACCAAGCCGCCAAAGTATTCCAGACAGATTTGGACTGGGAGCACCGAGGTGAACTGTTTCTAGCTTGGTGGGCGGGCCCATGACACTTCTGGTCACCAACGGAGAGATGCCACATACAGATGGGCCTGTGACCGAGGGGTGGACTTAACTATGGATGCTATTGCACAGGCTATCCATGACTGTGACACATGTGCTGTCATCAAACAAGTCAGACGGATGAAACTTTTGTGGCAGGGAGGAAGGTGGTTGAAGTACAAGTATGGAGAAGCCTGGCAGGTTGACTACATCCAACTCCCTCAGACTCATTAGGGTAGATGCTACGTGCTCACAATGGTGGAAGCAAGCACTGGATAGTTGCAAACTTACTCTGTGCCTCATGCCACTGCCCACAATATCATCCTGGGCCTTGAGAAGCAGATCTTGTGGCAGCATGGTATCCCAGAGAGAATAGAGTCAGACAATGGGACCCATTTCAAAGACAACCTTGTAAACAGTTGGGCTAAAGAGCATGGTATTCAGTGGGTATATCATATCCCTTATCATGCACCAGCCCCTCGGAAAATTGAATGATGTAAAGACATGCTATAAATCCCTCTGAAAGCAATGAGTGGGGGAACTTTAAAAAATTGGGACAAACATTTGGCAGAAGGTACCTGGTTGGTTAACACCAGGGGATCCATTAACAGAGCCAGTGCCGCCCAGTCAGACCTAAGGCACGTAGTAGAAGGGGATGGAGTCCCTGTTGTTTCTGAAAAGAATCTGTTGGGGAAGACTGCGTGGGTCTCTCCTGCTTTGAGCAGGGGCAAACCCATCCGTGGGGTTGTCTCTGCTCAAGGCCCAAGACATACTTGGTGGATAATGCTTGGACACTTCCACTTGGGACTACTGGGATTGGGTTTTGTATATAGTTAAATATCCTTTGTCCCTTATTAGTTCCTCTTTTTCCTTTTCCCTGTTTTTTTTCATTGAACTTGTTGCAGTCTTAACTTCTAACCTTGTGCGAAGTACTTTTTTTTTTTTTTAATCTATTCTCTTTTTATAATCCTCCCCCTGGGAGGGTTGGGGACATTAGAGAGAAAATCCTGCTCTCTCTCTTTATCTGATCCTTAAACAGAGACAGGAAACACTGCTGAAAATGTCACACATCATTTTTTAAAACTTATTTCTTTGTCTTTCTATTTAAATACATATTGCTTTATCTGACCAAATATTGGGCTTTCCATCATATCAATTGGCAGGCATGATGGGATGATGGGAGTCCCAATGATGGGATGATAACTCTTCTGTATATTAAATATAATGCATGGTATACATTTAATTTTTTAACAAATCCTATGTTGTCTATCCTGTGAAGTCCAATTTAAGCAAAGATATTTTTATTTTACTGTCCTAATTCAATGAATGACTTGAATTTTAGGCTAAAAATGCTTTGAACAGAGTGCTTACTGTTTTTACTAGGAAATGTTTTGTCTTGATAAGTCAAGCAACTGACATTAAAGAAAGTAAGAAATTGAGGTAACTGTCTCATAGATTTGCATTTGTGAAATTATAATTTTATTGGAATCTTCAGAGTCATGAAAAGCATTCCTGAGAAACAGGAGGCCTGACAAGAAAATGAAGATTCTTTTTTGGTGCTGTCTGTTTCTGGTTTGTTGGTTGGTTGGTAGGGGTTTTTTTTGTTTGTTTTCATATGATATCTTTGATATGTTACCTCTGAATTTATGAAGTAATGAGGGCTTAGTTTTCTGAAATTATAATTATGTTTTTTCTAGCACATGTAGAAAAAAAAGAATTCTGTGCTATATGTTGCATCCTCTCAGTTTCTCGTCATCACAGAGAAAACTTGCAAATGTTTTTTCTCTCTGTCATATTTCAAGATATCTGATTTCAATAATTGTTCTATGGTTACTGATGATTAGAAACACATTCTTCCAAGTTATTTCAATAGTCAGTAACATAGAAAAACAGCTAGCAAACAAAAAAAAACCAGAAGTGTTCAGTAAATATTAATAGTATAATAGTTTGTTTTCATTTATGAATATGGGAAGTGCCTATGGAGAGATCCCAGAGGGATCCAGTACTGGATTGCCCAGTACTCTGTTACCTGTGACAGAGTGGTTAGTCTGACCTATTTTTATGCACTGTTCCCTCTACAGTTAGTTACTCAACTGATGTACTCATCTTTCTCATTTGACTACAGAGAAAGACTAAGACATCCCCTCACTGAGCTGAGGAATCTGTTATGTACCTTAAGCTAACCTGTGGGATTCCAAATCTCTGAGTTAAGGCAGGCTGAGCTCTCAAGTTTGTTGTGCCAAAAGTTTGCTGCTGCCAAAACACCTCTTTTCTCCAAGTTTTGCAGATACATATTCCCAACTAGCTATCCTTGAGTAATTATACAGAGTGAAGAAACATAAAACAGATCCTAATTTTCCAACAAATCTTTCTAACTTTACAACTAGAGATTTATTTCTTTTATATCCAAAATCTCTGAAAAACTGTTATAGTTCACAATGATGGTTACACTTCCTCACTGTATCATTATTTCCCAATAGTTCCTTACAAAACAAAAGCTATTTGTTCCTTTCTCCCTCCCTCCTTTTTTCCCTCCCTCCCTGCTCCATCCCGCTTCCCCCCGCCCGAAGCTTCTACATTGTACTTGTTCGACATGAGTTAAGACAAAATGCTGCTAATAACAACAGCCTAAATCTAACAGTTTCAGAAAAATAGGTTAACAATCAAGGACGGATATGTTTATGTTTGTATTTTAGAAAATAACCTGTTAAATTAGCTGTTTAGCTGTAAGGTATTGAATAAGGAGAAGTTAGAAACGAAAATTCCTGTAAATTATATAACTCTTTTTAGTAGTGTATTCTGTTGTGATCTTATATTGAAAGAATAAGACAGGTTATAATAGCAGTTATATGATAGAGTCATTATAGAAAGAAATAAACAGATTTTGTGTGAAATAACCTTTGAACTACCATTTGTGAAACTTTCACATGAATAAACAAATTAATTATTGACAGACACAGAGTTAAAAAACCCCTGCTGTTTAGAAGTTGTGGGGTTTTGGTGTTGACTTAGAATACCTAAATTAGAGTTCGGGGAAAAAGGGATCTACACTGCCAGCTTTTTCTTGTCTTGTTTTACATTCCAAGGTCGGTATTCTGGATATATCATATTATATGCAAAAAACTGTCTTTCAGTACTCAGGCATATGCTAGTACT
>NW_010165999.1:0-9565 GCF_000695765.1 Mesitornis unicolor | reverse complement strand
CAGCAGGAAAAAATCTTTTAAATGTCAGTGGTAATGAGAAATTTAAGTATTAAGTTATTAAGTATTATGTGGTGCCACTCAAAAATTTTGTGCTTCCTTGTCTAATTTTCTTGTATCAGTATGTTAGTGGTATTTTTTTTCTTTCTAAGTATATAGAATGTTTTAATTAATTTTAACAGCATTCTCCAGCTTTGTTACTTTCTTAAAAAAAATATATTTCTCCATTCCTTCAATATTTTTGGATGAAAAGGTATGAAAAGCTTGAGATCCTGTCTGACTGATTGTTGAATGGCTTCCTAGGTCCTGTGTATAATCTAATCCAACAGATTCAAGGCTAACACTGTGTAAGTAGAAAAACAATTAAAAGCTCTGTTCCACAAATAGTATGATGAGATTCTTGACCCTCAGCAGAACCTTTCTAAGTCTCCATCTCTACTTCTACCATCTTTTCTCACCTGAGGATAAACAAAGGTAGTAACTGCAAATGAATGAAGACAATAATCCTGTTGTACTTTTCCAGTAATCCTATTTTTCTGGAGAAAAGAAAATAAAAAACTTACTGTTATGAGTGTCATCTATTGTTTGTTTTTTAGGTAAAGCAGAAATTGCTGCTAATCTGAAACTCTTGTTTACAGTTTCCATAAAATGATGCATGTTTATTTTTTTGTTTTCAGCTACTTTGAGTTCTAGATACTTTTCATATGGGATCACTAAGAATTGGATGTGTCTTTATACATGCAAGTATAATCCTTTTTTGAGGTATACAAGAGACACAGATTTTATAATTGTTGGGCAAAATAATCTTCAAATGGATTAAATTTTCAGATCAAGTTCTGGTCACTGAAAGTGATAAAGTAAACAGAAAATAGCACATATAACAAAAAAAACAACCAAACAACCAGAACAAAAAACCAAACAAACAAACCCCAACAACAACAACCAAACAAACCAAATCTCACCAAACCAAAACAAAAAATTTCTTCATTTTTACTGGTTGCTTTTTCCAGTGTCTGCTCTGCCATTTTTTCCCTAGTGAGTGGTACTACATCAGAGCTAGAAGCCAGACACTGCATAGATCCTGATTCTTTACGGGCACAGGGGAATATAACAGCTCATCCTCTGTCTACAGCTTATTGACACAAAGGCTATCTCTGATGTTACCTCTTCTCATGAGCAGAGCTACCCAGCAGTATGAGAGGTAGCAAACTCCACTGGATAGTGGCGATCATAGAATCATAGAAAGTGTTGGGTTGGAAAGGACTTTTAAAAATTATCTAGTCCAACCACCCTGCAGTGAGCAGGGACATCTTTAACTAGATCAGGTTGCTCAGAGCCCCATCAAGCTCAACCTTGAATATCTCCAGGGATGGGCCCTCGACCACCTCACTGGGCAACCTGTTCCAGTATTTCACCACCCTCATAGTAAATAATGTATTCCATTAGTCGTTGCCCCTCACCCTATCACTACACACCTTTGTAAACAGTAAGCCGCCTTCAGGTACTGGAAGGCTGCTATAGGGTCTCCCCGCAGCCTTCTTTTCTCCAGACTGAACAATCCCAACTGTCTCAGCCTGTCTTCATAGGAGAGATGCTCCACCCCTTGGACCATTTTTGTGGCCCTCCTCTGGACCAGACCCCACAGTTCCATGTCCTTCTTGTGCCCACCTGTTCGGTTTGTCTAGGTCTCTACGGATAACGTTCTGTCCCTCTGGCACGTCAACCACACCACTCAGCTTGGTATAATCTGAAAACTTGCTGAGAGTGTCCTCCCTCAATCCTACTGTCTATATCATTGATGAAGATACTAAGCAGCACTGGTCCAAGTACGGGCCTTTGAGGGACAGCACTTGTCACTCATCTCCAACTGGACATTAAGCCATTGACCACTAACCTCTGGCTGCAGTCATCCAACCAATTTTTTATCCCCTGAACTGCCCATCCATCAAATCCATCAGACAGCACCTAGTGTGACTGACTGCTCAGAAAACTGGGTTCACAGATTCCAAGATCTTGCTGTCTTTTAAAATAGTATACAATATTTCATTAATTCTTCTACTGCATCTGCCCTGCACCTCCTTACCAAATATGTGTGTTGACATCAGCTGGCAGCTGAGCCCTCATCCCATCAATAACTCACTCCCCCTCAGCAGGACTGGGGAGAGAACTGGAAGAGCAAAACTGAGAAAAACTTGTGGATTGAGATAGGAACAGTTTAAAAATAGAAGCAAAGCTACATGCACAAGCAAAGCAAAACAAGGAATTCATTTACTATTTCCCATTGGCAAGCAAATGTCCGGACACTTCCTGGAAAGCCAGACCTCAGCATGGGCAGGTTACTTGGAAAAACAAATGCCATAACCATGAATGTCCCACCTTACTTCTCCTGTCTCCAAACTTTTATTGCTGAATACAACATCATACAGTATGGAATATCCTTTAGATCAGTTGGGGTCAGCTGTCACAGGTATGCCCCCTACCAACTTCTTATGCACCCCCAGCCTACTCACAGGAGAATAGTAGGGTGAAAAGACCTGTCTACTGTCCCAGCACTATTCAGCAACTCCTGAAACATTGGTGTGCTAGCAATGCTGTTTTAGTTGCAAATCCAAAACATAACACCATATGTCCTGCTATGAAGATAACTACCTCCATCCCAGCTATACCCAGTAGACCACATACATAATCTAAACACTGAAAATGCAGTGAAATTTTAATCATAGGAACCGTATGTTCAACATAGACTTTGTATCTCAAAATGCTGTAGTTGGAGATTTTACATTCTGCATATCATTTTCTGTATAGCACCCTCTGTGTAGCTGTCCGCAGTCCTTTGATGGACTCCAGACATCCTAGTCTAAATCTAACTCCTTGTAAGTCATGGTCCCAAGTTTCACATTGCTTTAATCACACAGCTATGATAATTAGATTTTATCTTTTCCTGAGCTTTAAAATCATTGCATTAGCCTAAAATTACTGTAGAAATTGTGCTTTTAAAGACACAAAGCTTAAAACTATAAATATGGAACTATTTTTGCCAACTTAGCTGCCAAACTTGCATTTACATTTTTAACATGTGATGAAAGAATCCTCTGAAAAAGATGCATGATTTCTGTAAGTCGTCAATGGACAGCAGTGAGTGCACTTGAAGATTTCCAGCAACTGAGCACCGAATTTAAACTGGCCTGATTTATTTCTGGAGATTCTTGAATATATATAGTCATAAAATACTGGCTTCTGGACCAAAATTTAGCAAAACAATTCTGGTACTGCTGTAGTGTTAAGGTATCTTCACCATATACATCACATAACCTTTCATGAGACTTCACAGCATTTTTTCCTTTTTGAAAGTAATACATCAGAATGTGATGAAAATATTCCTTTTGACTTTCCATTTTAAAATTGTTGCCAAATAAATGATTGTTAATGAAATCATGCACTTTCTTTTTCTAGAAGAAGCTTGAACTGTCAGCTGTCAAGCTGCATAATGGGCTTCCAGTTTAAAATGAGGTTAGTTACATTTCAAAACATGTATGTCCACCTGTTAAAAAAACCCTCAACTACTTTTTGGCCAAACCAACATAAGGTCAGCATTTATTACACAGTTGAGCATATAATGCAAATTTAAAGAATGGATTATAAGTCTGTCTTTCTTTCCCTCCCCCTCACCCCCAAAAAATGAGTTGGCCTAATAAAAAATTCTGAGTCTCTATTTTACCTTACTCGTAGAATGTAAATGAGGTATTGTGACAGATTTTTCATTGACTCAGGCATAGTCATATTCTCTAACAATCCTCTTAAAACTTATGGTTCTCAAGATAAGCCAGTTAAGTCAAAATCTATTAATTTTTAAAATTTCTATTGACAAAGTGAAATATTATTTTTTAATAATTGACTTTGAATAAATTAAGTAATCTTTGATAGAATGAATTCATGAACATATAAGTAACATTTTCAGTATATTAATTAACTAAATGCTGCTCTTAGGGTGCAAATTTAATTGTTTTTCAGTTTCTGCTACGTGACTAATGCAAAAATGAAAGTATGCACTCATGATTCAGTTTGTAATTTGCATTTTGATTGTTAGAAATCTAACTAAAATAATTTAAAATAAAGCCAGATTACAGTTTTATAATCCACAATTTAATTCTTTAATTTAAGACTGTTTTGTGAGAACAAGAATTACATTATAGGGTTTATAATGTGCAAAATATTAATAATGTTTCAGCTTTTTAGCAAAAATAATAATGTTTTTATTTTTTTAATATGAGATGATCTTCTGAAATACTCTTTGCATGTAATATAATTCTTCAGAAAAATGGAGCAACATTGACTGAGAGTATTTTTGTGTCATAGTTTTTGTTATTTTCAAAAAATAATGTTACCTTTTTCTTTAATTTATTTGGTTACTCAGTGTAATTAAATGCCTTATGGTAAGAGAAAAGAAGAAATAATTGACATATGAATCAGTGGAGGACAGAAAAACTTTCCAAGGCTCAAGATCAGGGAGAACACTGAAAACGTAAAGATAAATTATTTCTGAATTTACCTAAAAAGAGCATGAGAAATTAGAAGGGCAGAGAGACCTTGAACAGAGTAGAAAATTGAAACAAGCAATGAAATCACTGTAGAGTGTTGAATAACAAAGCTATAGAACTGTACTGGAAAGAAAAGGAAACCTGTACTTTTATGACAGTCTGGAACTTGTTATTCAGTCAGATAAAACAGGAGTATTTTTGTGAGCACTTGATCTGAGGATAGTTACAATAATGATCTCATACAATTTTCCTATTGATAGATTAACAGAAGACAACTTCTATTTTATTTGCTTTGATTTCCTTCCTAGAAATCCTCCATATCACACTTTCGAAAACAGCTCAGTCTGCACAGGAGCTATGATTTGGGAAAATATAGACAGAAATTAAGACTATGGACAGGTGAAATAATATTCTTTTACAGCATCATTCTAGCCATAACTTTAAGTTCTCTTGGATATTTCTCTACACAAATTTCAGAAGACTTTTAGTGAGATAGGCTGTTGATATTCAGGACATGATAAACCAGCATTCTCCCTAAGGCCTAAAGAAAGATAAAGCAAGCAAGAAATATCCGTAGTTTTTGTTTATTTTATATTCCAGAACACAGTGGCCTTTTGATAGCATGTTAGGCTTTATTAGACAGTTATACAAATTCAGGATAGATGTTGAGGGCTCTAAAGTCTTGCAATGTTTATACTATTTATAAACATATACATAGTGCAAGTTGAAGTCCCTGCTTTCTTGTTTCCACTCAATGATCCTTTGGTCTGCACATTTCAGAGCATTTTAAATAATGGAAGTAAAGGTTTTGCTTGTTTTTTTCAACTGAGAGTGAAGGAATATCAGATCTGAGATTTTTATGGTCAACTATAGACAGTTTTCTTTTTGCTTATTTTTAAGTCAGTTCTTTTTTTTTTCTGAACTGTTTAATTTTCCAATTGATTTAGTCTCACTGATGACCTGAGAAATTCGGTATATACCCAGCTCTCATAGAAAAAAGGGGAAGATGTATGAGAAGATAAAGGTATTTTTTTTCTATTCTATGTGTAATCTACTTGTACTGATTACTAAGAACTTCCACTGGAAAAAAAAACCAGCTACTCTGTATAAGAAGATTTTTAACTTCTGGATTTACAAAAATATCAGATAGGTATTTTGCCAGTGATGATACATAAAGCCAAAGCAAATTAATTCTGATCTTCATTTAGATACATTTATATGTAACTTTCAGAAATCTGTTTCTATGATGATAACATGGAAAAGTTCCATAAAACATGAGAAAGCACTTTAACCAAAACATCACACCATTTTTTTTGCATTGTTTCCACTTACAATCATTAGTATGCAGGAAATTTCAGAGTGATATCTAACCTTTATGAGGTGTGTCTTGTTTCCACATCTAGCAGAATATTAGTATTTGAAAACGAAAAAGTTTTAAAATGTCTTTCAAACAATATCAAGAGATCTAGGATCTTTGGTATGCAAATCAGTGTCTTTGGCACCAATGGCAATTCAAATGAGAATGGGACTATAAAATGTCGGTCCAAAAGCTTGATCTTGAACTAGACCTACACGCATTTCAGCAACCACTACCAAAAGTGGAACCAGCTACCAGACCATCAAAGAAATTAGCCAGACAATCATAAAGCCACATGACATTGATGAGAGTTACATTCCAGATTTAACATCTGGTTTCATGTTGGAAAAGACAAGGAAAGAACCATTTTCAGAAGCAAAAAGGATTAATCACTGTAGGACTGAAGTCATACAATAATGAAAAACATCAGTTTATCTAATACGTAATTTATAAAATTAACTATCTTTATACTTTAAAAACCCAGTTCTGCACTTGCTGTCTTCATTTATCAAGAACAGATTATGGATTGGCATCCAGCATAGCAGAAACATGGACAGCTTTTAATATTTATTTCTTTTAATAATTAACATAAATGGAGGGTAGAAGAATTTCAGTGTCCTAGCCTTCATCATTATTGTTATTGCTATTGTTATTATTACTGCTATTTTTATTACTTTTGCTATTGTTATTGCTATTGATATTGTTGCTATTCAAATATCTTGTAATAGATTTTTGATTATGTAAAATCAGATCATGAACCACAAAAAAACCTCAAACCACCCACCACCAAAACCCACATAATATCATTTATATATAAAATACATAATGCATATATATTTGTAGTTCATATATACATATCTATATAAATGGTTCATGTATATATATAAATATATACACACATATTTCATAGAAATATTTGATTCACATGTCTTAAAGAATCTAAATTAAAAAAATATTACTGATTTTGAAACCAAAGTATATCAATTCTACATTAATTGCCAGAATATGTTTTTCAAGTCAAACTGGAAAAAGAGCTTATTTTCAATGCTAGTGTTAAATCTTTTTTTATTTCTTCAGAAATCATTCAATTAGCTATATGACCTCAAACAAACATAAAATGAGAAAACATAAAGGTGAGGAAACACAGACAATAAAAATCGTTTGACATATTTTAAAATACTTATTTTTCTGAAGCAGTTACTTTCATGTTTATAATATAAATGAAGTATATATGTTTGTCAGAATTATTTCATAATTATATATACACAAATGTGTGTGCATGTATCTATTGTACAAAGATTTAAATACTTCAAAATAATTCCTGTTCCTTATATTTTTCTTCATGAGTTCCTTCTTGCTCTCCATGTTTAACTTATGCTGTTTAAAATAATTGGTTGTATTCAAGCAGTTTGCATTTCCTTTATCATTTTTATTGTAAGGTATATGAAATACATACATTGTCCAGGTTTTCTGACTAGAAATCCTGAATGAGATTTTAGGCTTATCGTTAATATAATCTAACAACTCTATTCTAGAAAGTAATATTACATGCTTAGGAGAGAAATAGGCTCAAGTAAATCTTATTTTTAGGTTAGTCCTAGTTTAGAAAGATTGTTTTTGTGGAGCTTTGGAAGCTGCACAATTTGAGCCTTCTAATTAATGTTTGAGTACTGATTTAATTGTTGGTGCATACTTGTAGGAATTATTCTCATATCCTTTAGGACCAACAAGATAGTTGAGATTTTCAAGCAACTTGGCATTTTCAACTTAGTTTGTAGTACCACCATTTAATAATTACTGATTTTCAAAATTGAAAAGACACCTCATTACAAAAAATCAAAACTCTACAAGGTATGCCAGATAAGACACCCTAAAATAGATTCAATGTCTGTCATTATTACTTACTTCTGAAAATCCTACTTCGGGTTTAATCTTGGCCTTTTTTCCATTCAGATTAAAAAGTGCAAGAGATAAAATGGCTAAGAATCTGATAAAAACAACAACAAAAAAAGTACTGGTGGGAAGCTTCTAACAATCTTCTCTTGCTGTCATAACAGCTACCCCTAGCCAAAAGCAACAGCACCTTGAAGGTGACATTCTAAATGTGTTATTTTGTCAGCTGCCTCAATAAATAATATATTATGATTACAATAAATAAAATGTATTAATTTACAAATATGATGATAACTTCTGCAAACATGAGTAAAGTCATAGAAAAATTAACATAGCAAAATGTCTCTATTTGAATCATATTCTAATTTATTTTCAGTGACTACAGCAATGTTACAGTTAATACTTGTCAATCACAATACATGAAACTGAACATTTCATACAAAATGCAACGTCTCCTAACATTTAACAGTATTAACAATAACAATAATATTTTGATTGACATATTATCATTCCTACCTTTTGTCACAAACATTAATAAGAAACTCAAGAAAAGTCACTGAAGATTGGATAATATGAAAGAATATAACAGAAAGAGAAAGTTTTTAATTCTAAATTAGTTGTCAATCACCACAAAACATATGATAATTAGAGGTGAAATAAACCTCAAGCTATACATAGAACTGCAATGTTTTTGGAGTTATTTTAATTTAAATTTTTGGCAGATCTTAAATACCACAACCTTATTTTGTCCATTTTGCGTAACAATGCAGATTTAAAAGTTTCACTTGAGAAATATTTTATAAATATGAATAAGTGTTATATATTTTTAAAGAAATACCCAAATGACCAGCATCTGCAAGTAAGACAGGAGGGAGCAGTTAAACATATAGTTTTATATTCACATTTATATTTCTAAAAATATTCTAATGATGCTCTCTTTTAAAAATATAGTAAAAAAGAAAATTTCCTCCTAAATCCTAGTCTAAGTTAGCTGTCTATAAAATCTATGACCAGTTTATAAATTCTAGATGCTTATTAATATTATATGTTACATATCCATCTTAGGATGTGATGAATTTCCTCTGAAAGTTAAATGAAGTTAATTTTGTCCCAATTATTTTAAGATACATAAATACTGTCACAATGTAATTTGAAATAAAAGCTGTTAAAGGAAACAGACATCATTTCCATATAGCTTGAATTCCACCAGTCTTCACTCAGTTTGAATTTTGTTTAGACATGTTTTGTAGGATTCATCTGACCACAGGCAGATATCTTCAATAGTTGACTAAGAAAGTTCAGCCCAATTTCCTTTGAAGCATATACTACCTTCCATTCTATCATGAAAGTCTGACTTAGACAGAGATATCTGATTTTTAGACAAAAAATGTGAAATAACTTTTATCAAACATGTTGAAGACTATAACAGATACATACAAATAAATTTATTTGTAGGGAATTGCCCAGTACTTCCCTGAATTTTACCATTTAATAAGAATTCTCAAATAATTGTGACAGTAAAGCATAACATCTGATATGTCAACTGATTGACATAATTCTCAAAAATCTTGTATGATGTAGTTTTGATATTCCATCTTGATTGGCTTGAAATAGTTGCTAATCTCCATTAAATTAGCATATCAATAAGAGCACCAATTGGAAGTATAAAAAATAGTTCACTGCATCAGGAAATCCAGAAAAGCAAATTCAGATCCCAGAGATGTAAGTCCTGAGATTTACATCCTGAGATGTGACAGCTCACATGACTGGAATGTGGTCA
>NW_010165998.1:10150-14936 GCF_000695765.1 Mesitornis unicolor | reverse complement strand
CCTTTCCCCCCCCTTTCCCCCTCTTTTCTCTCTTCATTAGATTCATGCGTTGCCTTGGATGCCATCCTGTAAATCACCAGCTCTTGTTTCTTTTTAGAGACTTGAAATTTGTTCAAGACATTTTATGTCAGTTCTGTGCATCTCTTACAATTATAACTTGGGCTTGTAGTCCTGGAGTCGTAGTGGTAAGAATACAATGCGTAGTTGCTCTTCCATCCATGAATATGGACTTTCTATGGGCAAAAATTATTTCCACTTGCTTTGCAAGTTAACGTATCTTCTGTCTTTGCCCATGTCATGAGAAATAAAGAAGCTGCTTGTCTGATCCCAGAGGGGGAATAGAAGTCATGCTCATGCAGTTTGTAACTCTACTCAAAGTCCACTGAACAGTGACCAACACTCAGTGTAAGTAAACTTTTGGTGCCTGTAGTTGACACTTCCATTCACCTTTTAATCGATGGCTTGTGAGTAGATAGCCAGGTGTTGTTTTTTGACTCGAGAGTATTTGGTTTTCTGTCAACTGGATGTGATACCCATGTCTGTCTTTAGAGTTTGGTAGCTGCTGTGCCAGGTATGGTGTGGGCAGTAGAGATGCCCTTTAGCAGGCGAAGTCTCTCGCTTTTCCATCCTTTGCCATCTGTCGACGTGTGTTAACTGTCTGCCAGCCTCCTGAAATTAAACACGGAGTGCAAGGCACAAAGGAAAACTGACAAATGTGATTTTGGCAGTGAACAAATTCAGTGACATCGAAGTGTGTGCCCATTAGCTAGTAGTGCTTCAGAGATTCATAGCAAGGTGAAGTGGCTGATTGCTTGGTCTTGTCTCTGGAAATGTGAATTCAGAGTCAGTCAGCTTCCTGACTGCTTTTACTGCTGCACACTTTTCCGATGGTTTCTTTATATTCTGAATTTGCTTTGGACCCTTTCAAAGAGAATGTGTAAGGCCATTAGCCACTTGTTGCCTATACTGCACAGCCTGTGAGTAGGTTTTGTAGATTAGTGCATGCGAGTGCATGGCTGATGTACTTGCCCAGCTGCTTTCTATGATCCTTGAAAAGTCGCTGGTGACTGGAAGAAGGGAAACATTGTGCCCATTTTTAAGAAGAGTAGGAAGGAGGACCCTGGGAACTGCTGTCCTGTCAGCCTCCCCTCTGTGCCTGGGAAGATCATGGATCAGATCCTCCTAGAAGCTGTGCTGAGGCACATGGAGGACAGGGAGGTGATTTGAGACAGCCACCATGGCTTTACCAGGGGCAAGTCCTGCCTGACCAACCTGGTGGCTTTCTACAATGGGGTAACTGCATCAGTGGACAGGGGAAGAGCAGTGGATGTCATCTGTCGGGACTTCTGCAAGGCCTTTGACACGGTCCCCCACAACATCCTTCTCTCTGAACTGGGGAGATGTGCATTTGATGGGTGGACTGTTCAGTGGATAAGGAATTGTCTTGGGTGGTTGCATCAGTGTCCAGATGGAAGATGGTGACAAGTGGTGTCCTTCAAGGGTCTGTACTGGGACCAGTGCTGTTTAATATCTTCATTAATGATATTGACAGAGGGATTGAGTGCACCCTGAGCAAGTTGGCAGATGACACCGAGCTGAGTGGTGCAGTAGACGTGCCTGAGAGACAGGATGCCATCCAGAGGGACCTGGACAAGCTGGAGAAGTGAGCCCAGCTGAACTTCATGAGGTTCAACAGGACCAAGTGCAGGGTCCTGCACCTGGGTAGGGGCAGTCTCCAGTGTCAATACAGACTGGGGAATGATGTGATTGAGAGCAACTCTGCTGAGAAGGACCTGGGGGTACTGGTGGATGAAAAACTGGACATGAGCCACCAATGTGTATCTGCAGCCCACAAGGCCGACCACATCCTGGGCTCCATCACAAGAAGTGTGGCCAACAGGGTGAGGAATGTGGTTCTGCCTCTCTGCTCTGCTCTTGTGAGACCCCATCTGGAGTACTGTGTCCAGCTTTGGAGTCCCCAACAGAAAAAGGACATGGAGCTGCTGGAGCAGGTTCAGAAGAGGGCCACAGAATTGACCAGGGACTGGAGCACCACTGCTATGAAGACAAAACAGAGTTGGAGTTGTTCAGCCTGGAGAAGTGAAGGCTCCAAGGAGACCTTATTGCAGCCTTTCAGTACTTAAAGGGGGCCTATAAGAACGATGGGGACAGACTTTTTAGCAGGGCCTGTAGCAATAGGACAAGAAGTAATGGCTTTAAACTAAAAGAAGGTAGATTTAGACTGGATACAAGGAAGACACTTTTTACAGTGAGAATGGTGAAACGCTGGCACAGGTTGCCCAGAGGTGGTCAATGCCCCATCTCTGGAAATATTCAAGGTCATGTTGGAGGAGGCCCTGAGCAACTGGATCGTGTTGAGGATGTCCCTGCTTATTGCTAGGGGGTTGGACCAGATGACCTTCAAAGGTCTCTCCAACCCAAACCATTCTGTGATTCTATGATTCTGTGTTCTGGTCTCCACTGGAAAGGACATACACCAGTTTGACAGCTTAGTCTTTGAAGAGTCCATGTTTTTTTAGGGCTTGGTATATATTAGTAAATCTCTATTGCCATAGAATGGAAGAATCTTATGGTAAGTGTTTTGTGAATGTAGAAAAGAAAGATGTTTACAAATCTGAATAAAAGGTAAGACTGAGAACTGGTAAAAATCAAACAGTGCTACTCAGTGTGACCAGCAATGGTACTGGTATAATGACACTGTTGTCTTGCATTTGTTGTTTTGTTAGCAAAAAGCATATTTGAAGGAGAATGATGATGTCCTCTTCCATTTGCCTGAGGGTGACATTTTTGTGACCAGCTTCAGATGGTGTGGGGTTGTGCTGCTGCAGAATGGAATGTTCCCACCTGCTGGTTCTTGCTGACAGCGATGTGCCTGTGGCTGGGGAGCCAGCTGGGTCAGCTTGCCGCTTCGTGTTCTGATGGGTTTTCTTGTAGGGTTAATTTTCGCCAAAGGCAGAGATATGACCCAGCTGACCTCACAGCTACCTGAGGAGGGAGATGAGCCTGGGTAGGTGAGAAAGAAGCTCATGGATTCTCAAAGGTTAATTAAGCAAAGTGTGGCACAGCATTGTGATTGATTGTCTCTTAGTGACTTATTTTTAGCAAGGTGATGTGTTTATCTTGGGTTTCTTTCGAATGTTAGTATAATTGACAAGACTGTACCTGTGATTTCAGAGAGCAGTGTGTGAAGAGCCAGGGCACAGAGTGTATAATGAGCACTTCTTGTGTGAAGAATAAGCAGTTTCTTTCATGCATGTTCTTTGTGCCTTGCAAATTTATGCCCATCCTGCTTGCGTAATAAGAACATGCTGTAGCTCAGGGTGGCAGCCTTTGTTCTGATTGATTTGTACAATCAACTGAAAAATAGGGCGGCCTGTTCATCTGCTGTGCTGTGTGCAGGGGCAGCAGTGGGGGACACAAGAGAGCCTACGTGCTGCCCTGAAATGTCATTTCTTGGGCCTGTTTTTTAATCTTGCTGTATAAAGTCAATGCTTTCAGTTAAAGATCTACAGGAAAGGTGCTTACATTTAATGAATTGGTAGCTTTGGTTTGTTGGTTTTTTGTTGGTTTTTCTTTTTCCCCTAAACAGTTGTCTCCAAATAGCAAGTAAAGAGGTGGAAGTAGACTTGACTAAAGAGCCTGGCAAACCATTCTGCTCTCAGTATTGCATATAAGAGAAAGATGGAATTTGCAGTTCTGACTCTGGTACTCAGATACTCAGTTCCCTGCCACAGCCTTTAGTTTTGGGAAGTTGATTAATGAAGTTCCTTGGTCAGGGAAGTAAGGCAGTTTCTTTTAGAAAAAGAGGGAAGATGAACCCTTCCCTGTTAGAACAAGGCTGTCCTGCAGTGAATACGATAGTTGAGTCTGTTCTGCTTTTCACAGATGAAGTGTGGTTATCCTTGGATTTCTATCAGATGGCCAAGGCAGTCCTGGCTTGCTAAATCCTAGATGTCACATTATTTGGCACTCTGACGGCTGACATACATATGCCTACTAGCAGGAAGAACTGAATTATGTGCAAAGCTTAATATCAAGGGATAAATATGCACAGCTCACTGTTTGGAGGTTGGTGGGGTTTTACTGCATCCAGGAAAACTTTTTGTGTCTTGTTTTTAGTTTATGAGTAGCTGGAAAAAAGTTCTTATTCCTGTTTGAGATAAAGCAATAGATAAATGTATGGTTGAACTGTCAGGACTTTGGCAAGACTTTGAGTCCAGGCTTCTCTGGAGTTATTTGCAGATGTACTTACTTCAGGTGTTGTGATGCTACCACTTTGCTTGGAAAAAGTAGGGCAATTTCTGCATTTTTTTCTTCATTTTTTGTCACTGTGTGCGGTGGTTTTGACTACACTTGTTTAAGAGCAGACAGATATTTTGTACTTTATTTAAAACTCTCACTACAGTATCAAAATTTTCTGCATTCTTAGCTGGGTGCCTATCTTTTTTAACATTTCTCACTTTTTAGCTTTAGAAGTGTCCAGCAACTGCTTGGCTTCTCCTGGTTTCTGTTTGCTGAATTACCGGGGAAGATTTCCTGGCAATCGGTGGTTCAGCTTGCAAGTGTGGGCTTCTGGCTTCCTGTCCTGCCCCAGGTTATGGCAAGAGTCCTAGCATATGCAGACAGTGTTTGCCTATTTTATTTTATTCTAAGGTGGTGGTGGTGGTTGTTTTTAAACTACATATAGTGTGCCTGGAGAGGAGTTACTGCTTAAAACTTTACAGCTGAAATTACAAATCCAGTCCCTTGAATGTGCAACGTTCCT
>NW_010165998.1:0-10119 GCF_000695765.1 Mesitornis unicolor | reverse complement strand
AGAGCGGTTGCTGTTCTGGTTACGGTGATACTGTGCAACTGGAGGAGAAAAGTGAGGAAATGACAAAGCAGCTCAAGGGCTGATGTTTGATTAGAGTGGGATACAAACAGGTGAAAGCGCGCTACAAGAACTATGTCCTGTTGCTGTTTCTGAGAATATCTTGATTTGGAAACTTGTTACAGGAAAATTATGTTCAAGTTGAAGGTCCCAGGCAGAAGTGTGAGGGTCCAACGCTTCAGCACTGTATGTTTCCAAGTTCTTTACCTTTTTAGCCCAATTAGTTTAGATTTTAACTAGAGGAGTTTTGCATTAGAGTAAGTACCTGTTAACCTTGTCTCAAACATAGGTGTATGACTCTGGCATCAGACTGGAGAATGTGAAGGGTTTTTAATTTCAGTCCTCCTACCTGCTGAGATGCTTTTCAAAGTGTGCATCTCTTCCAGCTGAAGCACAATTTTCCTGAGACCACAGACATCCTGACCTGTGGCCATTTTCCTGATTAGCACTTCTGGTGCCAGCTTTAGGACCTGGAGATAACACCTGCAACCCTTAATCATAGGTACTTAACTGTTGATTTTGGATTTTGGGTTGTTTTTTGTTTTGTTGTTTTTTTTTTTAGTAAAGCAGGATAGGGGAGGAAATTGGGCATTTCTGCTGGAAAGAAATACTGAGGAGGAAAAGAGGATATGCGTTCATAGAGGAAAGACAAGGAACAATGAGAAGAGAGGGAATTACTGGTCCTGCAGGTGTTAATTTTCAGTCGTGTGGTTAGGGCAGAGGGGCTGCTGTGTGCATCGTTTTTACCTGCTGTCTCAGGCAGTGAGCTGCACTGTAAGGACTGGGAGAAGCGAGGAGTGACTCCCTCCTGCTCAGCTGCACTTCAGCAGTTTCTGACCCCACACCTGCACGCGAAATAGAGAACTGAAGACTCAGTCCCTGTAGGAAGAGTCGCCTGGTCTTCATGACTGCTGCCTACAGAGGAAGATCAGTTGCAGACTGAAGACAGTGTGTAATTCTAGACACAACACATAAATAGTGATTAATGGATTTCTGCTTACTCCACAGAGTGAGTTTGACATACCGTAGTTTATCAGGTTTTGATACGCCATTAATATTCTGCTAGTTTGGTACATAGAGAATAAGAGATAAGCTACTAAATTTTCTTGGGGTTTTTTTTTTTTACCCTTTTAAAGAAGAGATCTACAGTCTGTGAGAGTTTACCAAAACCAACCTGTATGTATAACTTTCCTCTGAGAACCTCTATATTCCTCTTCTGTCCTAGAAAAGTCTGATGAAGTATTTCAGAACCATTTGCTTGACATGTGTATTTTTAAAATTTCATTGAGTTTTCTTTCTTTTATTGTTGCTGTCTTCTCCATTTTCAGTTAATTTCCAGAGGCTTTGAGACAATGTTCTTTGGTTACAGAAGGAACAAACTTAAACGTGGGGTGTGTGGAATTTAATTATAATCCTCGACTGTGATTCTACATCACTTTCCTTAGGGCCAACTCAGCTTCAGGTTCTCCACTTTCTTGCTTCTCACTCACGTTCCCTCACAGGACTTTGTCCCCTCTGTTACACCTATTTGACTGTTAGTGCTGCTGCCCTCTGAACAGCATCTGTGAAATGATCCAGCACAGAGTGCGCTTTGGCAGGCGATGTAAACTTTTGTCCTGATCTAGATTTAACGATATGTTTGTATGTGTTTGAACTGACAACTCTGGGCATAACGACATCCGTTTGAAGAGTTGTAAGGCTTTATAACTTGAGTTTCCTGCCAAGGGGACAGTGACATAGAGCTCCCAACTTCTGGTCTCTTTGCAGGATGAGTTATGTAGCTAGATAACTCTTTTAGATGTTTGTACTGGCAGCACTATCTTGAGTTACTGTTCTCTGTATATCACCAGAAAATAAACTCCAATTATATAAATTTATAAAGTGTCAGTTTGCCAAAGAAGAAACTTCATGGTAAGTATCTTATCTGGGAGGCAGGAGACTTGTGCTAAGTTCCCTGAGGCTTACTAGCTGTTTTGAGGTGAGTATCGGTGTCACTGTTTTATAGAGAAACTGGAAAACAATATTGTTTTGTCATGGTATTAAACAGGGAAAAGAGTTTTTGATTCAAGGGTTTTGTTAAATGGGAAACTTATGACAAATTTCTTTCCTCTCTCTTCCACTGCTGCGAAAACCAAATATGATTGAAAAAAACCCCACTGTAATTAAGTTAGTTTACTTGTTTTAAGAAGGAATTTAAGCTTTTTTTTTCCAGCCATACTTGCATTTGTGAATTTGAACTTGAAAAGAATGTCAATTCAAAATAGGGAGGATATTTGACCATCTTGTTTTTCTTACCTGTTCAACGATGACTTACATCTCCTGTTTTTCCCGCAGTTATTTGTAGTAGATGTCCAGACCAGTCAAATTACCAAGATTCCTATTCTGAAAGACCGTGAACCCGGCATAGTGAACCACCAGGGATGTGGTATTCATGCCATTGAGCTCAACCCATCAAGGACCCTCCTGGCCACAGGTGGAGACAACCCCAACAGCCTTGCAATTTATCGTCTGCCTACACTCGATCCTGTTTGTGTGGGAGATGTAAGTCGGAGTATTTGGGAAAAGTTTCTTTTGTCACTTAAAAGAAATACTGCTTTGAAGTGCATAAGGCCAGAGCAAGATTAAGGCTTAGGAGTCTTGTAGTGGGGAATTAATTTCTGAAAGCTTGAAAACATTCCCAATTAGGTTGTCTTTAAGCTGTCTTTTCTGACAGGATAAATATGAGTGAGTGCACAATCATACAATATGATTCTCAGGGTTCTGAGTCAGATTTATTCTTCCTCGCCACCATTCAAGTCTACTTCATAGTACTTTAAGCACTGAAAATGTAACAATCCTAAATGTTCAAGTCTACTTGTGGTGGTGACCTCTAAAACTTGTTTTAGTGAAAATGCTCTTTTGAGAAATTGAAAAGATGATACAAGTTGTTCAGATTTTTCCCCTTCTCCAGTGCAGCTTATGTGTGTCTTATTCCGGAGATGGAACTTGGCTTTGAGGATTAGTTTTAACCCAGTGGCTTATGGCACTTTGATAGGCTCTGGTACTGCTTATATTTCTGAATCGTCATGAGGCCTTTTTAAAATAGCCAGTCTTAAAAAGAAAAAGGGCTGAAATGAGTGTCATGGTGTTCTGTAAGCACATCTCTTATTTCTGCTTTTTATTAAGGACTTAAGATAGATAGTAACTACAACACCAACAGCAGAGGTCAGGTCAGAGTTTCTGCAGCAGCAGATAACCAGCTGCAGAAGGGCTTGACTCCGAAGATTTCCATGACTTGCTGTTCATTTGTGTGCTGCTGTGACTTTGCAACTTTTCAAACAGAAACAGAGCCTTACGGTCTTCCCCCGCTCCCCAGGTTTCTCACCTGCTAAAAAAAAAAGAGATTCTTGAAGTAATTGTTTTGAAAAATTAATCTGTAGGTCATAATAGTGTAAAGATAAGATATTGGTTACTTTTTATAGTAAGGATGTGCATTTGAGGAAATAAAAATACGTGGCTACATTGTAGAGGGAAATAATGCTGCTTACAAAATGGAGAATTAAGTCCTTTACAACTGAGATCCATTTGTCCTTGGTCAGAGACCTGTTTTTTTATCACCTGATTGCTCTGTTAATTATATGCTTCAAAATAAAAACAATTTAAAAATACTGTCAGGTACTTCAACTGGTCTAGCTTGGTACTAGAGTCTTATCTGTACCTTCTTAATGTAGATCTGTCCTTCTGAGTTTGTACTAAAAATCAAAGTGAAGAATACTTGTGTGCTTTGAGACTAGTCTAGAGTATAATGGCATAGAAAAATATCTTTTCTTTCTTTTAGGATGGACATAAGGACTGGATATTTTCAATTGCATGGATCAGTGATACTATGGCTGTTTCTGGTAAAGTCAATTATTTTCACCTTTTTTTTTTTGTCCTCTCCAGAATTTGGTATTTATGTACAGCACTTGACAGGTCTTAAAGAAGCACCTTTATTAAGGTATTTGAAACCACTTGGAACTATCTTGGTTATTTAAACCCTTCTTGGTCTTAGTACGGTTCTTCATTTTGTTTTATTTTTAGGACCCTGGTCTAGGTTTGATTGTTTTCCTAGTTATAAGGAATATTATTTTCTTTCCAGGAGGTATTGCCATGGCAGGATCTAAACATAGTGAGTTAGAGGGAAGGATTCCACACAAGAAGAATAATTTCCAGAGGGGTGTTGGTTGTCTGTTAATAATTTTGAAATATAACAGAGCCACATTGGTTTCCTGAAGTCCTATAAAAGACTAATTAATGAAAACTCGTTTCATTTTGTCATGTCATCAGCAAAATTATGTGTGTCTGTACAAGTTTGTGTGTGTGTGTGTATATATGTGTATATGCACATATACTATGGCAGTTAATAGAGAAGTCTGTAATAGAAAAGGTCAGTTATTGACCTGTTAGTAACTAGTTGGATAATCTGTAACATTATAAAGTATTACTTAGGTAAAGGTAGCAATAGTAATATGCTTTTGCGTTAACTTAGTAGCTTACCGTCTCTCTACTGGCAGTGTAGTATGCTGTACAAGGGTGTGTCAAACTGTAGGTGACAGAAAATCATAAGTCTTGTACAGAGTTCAAACAGTTAAATCGTTAGTTCACTAAGTTTGCTTTTGGTTTTGTTGTTTTTTTTACAACCACGCACACGCACACAAAAAACAAGTCCTGGACTCTGATTTTGAATTTAATATAATATATTTAATCCTGCAAATCTCCAAGCCAAATATCTGCATTAAAGAACAAAACACTGGCAGCTAGTAAGCTTGAAAAGAACAGCAGAGGTGATTACAGATAGAGGAAAGATGAGGACCCAGTGTAATACAGAGGCACAGCATGTGAGATTGAACTGCTTGCAGTGTTTTCTGGGTGCTCCGGGGTGGAGGTGTGAGTACAAGATTGCCATGTTCTCTGTTGTGTGATGCTTATGGCAGGTTTTTGGTCCTAGTCTCCAGTCAGGAGACACCAGGGAAGGCTTGTCGAAAGCAACTAGCAAGTCTGATCGCTAAACTGAGTTCTTCAGAACTTTGCTGATGATAGTAATCAGGAGAAAACAAAGGCAACTAACATCTGACTTCTGTTTTAGACTAACATCTATTTTAATCTTACAGATTTCAGTTGCATCTGCATCTGAAAGTCTAGAGCAAAAATACTTGAACTTCAAACATTGAGAATATAGCAAATACCTTTATCCGAATTAAGAAACTAAATGCAAAGTTTTTGTGACTTTCTTGGGGCAGATTAAATGCCACAGGAAGAAAAAAGGGCGTTTGGTCCTATGGTATATCACACCAATCATATAGCCGGAGGTTAGAGAGCTGGCAGTATATTTTCTCACTGCTGCAAAAGCTGTTGAGAGAGTAGAGAAGACCAGGGGCATGATTGTTCCTCTTGCATGTCTTAACTTCAGCAAGAAGAAGGCAGGGTAAAAAAGAAAAAAACAACTTGTAAAACATTCAGCAGCTGTATTTCAGTAGCCCATAAGCGTAAAATTAAACTCTTGACTAAATAGCCATAGCTGAGTCAGACTGCATCTGTCCACTCAGTTGTACTGGCTGGACAAAAAGATTTCCACGGCAAAATTTTCAGGTGGGGTGAATAATTCCCAGGATGGCATGAGCCTAGGGTAACAAATTATACTCTCCTTGGCTTCAGGGCTAACCAGTTGAACAACATAGGACTTTTTCCCCTGTCAGGGCTATTAAAAGGGACAACTTCCTCCTAAAGTATGTCAAGATGTTTAGAAATTCTAGTGCTGAGTATTCAGCCTCCATAACAAACAAGACTAGGTGCCATTAAAAACTATCATCATGTAAATTGAGTGGCAGGATGTTGCATCATGTGCTGCCTGCTGCTATGCAAGTGCCGTCAGGAAGCTCCATTTGCATTGGCTGTAGTATCAGATAATGGCAAATGACTGAATCCATATGTGAGGGATCAAAGCCACTGCTGCTGAGCTGGACCACCCATATTGCAACCAGATGTTTTGCTTAACTGTGTTTGCAGCTTATTCTGAATCAGATATCAAAGCCTATAAAGTTAATAGTCTGATGTAGATATTTAGTTTTTTCTGGCATTGTTATGGTTATAGGAAAAATAAATGTAAAAATTTACAAAAAAAACCACTTCTAGAAGTGTTAAAGCTTCTAATGAACCTTTGCATAGTCCACACCATATTTTAGTTAGTTTGCTTTGTCCACTAGAAGTACATCTTTCTAAAAAGTACCTCTACTAGAAGTACATCTGTCTGAGGGTACAGCTATCTAAAAGTACATCTACTAAAGGTGCAACCAAGCCAGTGATCACCAACAATGCCCCATTCTGCAAAGTGAATCAAGGATGAAAAATTTATTGGTTTAAGAATCACTGGAGCCTTAAACCTTTGTTATATGAAACAGGCACCTTAGCTTTTCCAGCCAAGTCCTTGAACCAAGGTCATAGGAGAGTCTCTCTTTTAAGTCCAGGGTCTGCTGGGGGCTACAGAGCCATCTGCAGACCCAATTTCTGCAAATACTGTGCAAGATCAGGAGCAGGAGGAGTTACTCTAATTGGTTATGGGAAATTGTATGCGTGTATGTATGCTTTATAATGTGTAAACACACGAGGCAAGGTGTGCGTTGTTGGTGAAACTGTTCCCCTTCGCACCCGGACATCATAAAGAAATGTCTGCTTATCTGCATCACATTGGTGTCAATAAGTTCTTTTCATGCTTTTTTTCAGTGACAGCTTCTTCAAGTCATGAAATTTATTTTTTTTTGCATTCCCCATGAGAGAAGGAGGGATGTGTTTTTCACATTGTGTAGGTTTTTTTGTAGGGAAGGAATTGAGATACATGTAAAAAATCTGTCAGAATTTATTTAGATGGACGTAAGTTGCCAAAACATCAGCAAATATGAGTAGAGGGCCTTGGATTTAGGCTGCGTTGATCTATGAACTAAAGATATGCAGCTTTTTTTAGTCCAGTACTATTACTCTTACTGATTCATATTTTAGATTAATATTTTCAAATTCAGTAGAAAAATGAAATGAGTTCTTGCTTGTTCCGCCTCAGTTCCTGTGCTGTGTTCTTCAAACAAAAGTTTGCATGGGTTTAAGATAAAAAGATTTTATACAAATTGATACAAATAGTTTCTGTTCAGTTCACAAGTGTGTACATATCCATAAGTATAATGGCAGAAATCAAAAGAACCCAAATTGGCATAACCACAAGTGAGTTTTCTTGCAGGTTTTTACATATTGGCTTAACAGTGTCAGTCTCAGCCTTGGTAAACCAGGCTGTGTGCTGTTGTGGTTTAGGGCTCGGCTGGCCACTAAACGCTGGACAGTGCGTTCTATGACCCCCTCCCCCCTCCCCAGAAGGAAAGAGAAAGAGAGTAAAGGAGAGACTTTACGGGTTGGAAAAGAAAACTAAAACAGGTTTAATGAAACAGTAATACTAATACTACAGGAGAATAATGTAAATAGGAAAATAACGAAATATATTCAAATAGGTACAAATATATATATATAACCAATATAACCAACCTGCCCAGCTCCCCCCAAATGCCAGTTGCGTCACCAGAGGCTCTGCGGAGCAGGGCACTGGAAAAGTCCCAGACTGGACCCAGCAGCAGTGGGAGCAGGATGCAGGAACTGGATTCAGGAACACATGGATCAGGATCAGAGGCAGATGAACCAGCAGGGATCTGCTTGGACTTCGCCCATCGCGGAGAAGAAAAAAAGAGCAGAAGACAGAGAAGAGGCGAGACCCTCATGGTCCCTCAGCTTCTTTCCTGAGTATGACACATGTGGGAGGGAATACGTAGTTGGTCAGTTTTTGGTCATCTGTCCTGTCTGCTCCTCCCAGCAGGTGCAGGTATGGCACCTGTGGTGAGACAGTGGCTTTGCCATGTTTACATGATACTTTTACACCGGAGCACTGTCTGGAGAAACATGCCGTTAGTTTCAGCAAGGTCAGCCACATGGAAGAGACTGAGCTGAAAAGTAAAATCACTAAATAGAAAGCTCTCTTTAGCTCAAACCAGAACACATGTGTAGGCTATTCAGTTTCCTCTGAGTTCATTCCACATGCGAATCTCTAATGATGATCCTTGTACAGGATTGTGTTTTTTGTTGTATCCTAAGTTTGAAAACAGATGAGGTGATCTAGCTGCTTGGAAACCATGTAGAGAAACCGGTCAACAATGGCTTCACGCTGTTACTAGCTTTACAGCTCATCAAAATCATGTTTTTGTTAGTAATAAATAATTTATAGGCACCGATGGTGAATTCAGTTGGATTAAATTAATAATATCCTTTTTTTAGACCTTTTTTTAATTCCTTTTTTAAAAATGAGAGTTGCATATATGTGAAATGGACTGTTTATTTATGGACTGTTTATTCAGGTTCCCGGGATGGTTCAATGGGTCTCTGGGAAGTCACAGAGGACGTGTTGTCCAAAAGCGACGCCAGGCATAATCTCTCTCAAGTTCCAGTCTATGCCCACATAACACACAGGGCTCTGAAGGATATCCCCAAGGAGAACACCAATCCTGACAACTGCAAAGTCCGAGCACTGGCTTTCAACAATAAGAACAAGGTCAGTAAGATAAGCAAGGCAGTTGAGAAGTCATAAAACTGTCCATATGTATTAGAAAAAAATAATCTAAGTAAAAGATACTGAAGAAGCAACCTGATGTTTTTTCCGTGATCCTTTTACTTCCTTTTCATTTGAGATGGTTGTCTTTGTCTGCTATGTCTGCTTCTACCCCAAACTAATGGAGAAGTCCAATAGGAAAAAAAAATTATATATTTTCAGAAGGAACAGTTTTCCCATGGGTGTGATTTGTACACTTGTACCCTAAAGCAAGGGAGACATGGGATGTATACCAGAAGCAGACGAAGCACCAAAACACTTCTTGCAGCTTGAATCCACCTCTTAAGTGCTCTTGCTGCTTTCCTTTCCCTTCTGTGAAGACCAGGAAGCATTCAGTCAGTTCCTGTTTTGGTGGCTGAATCGTTACTGGGTTCCTCAGCAAGTGAAGTGACTGGCACGCAGAGCAGGCACCGGTGCTCACTTGTGTGTTATTTTTTTGGCATTTGACAAACAGTAAATGTTAACTTCCCCTGTGCTGATCTCTAGTTACTACTAGAGTTTAACTGTACTGGGGCAAGTGGGAGTTGCAATTCATCCTCCTCCTTTTCTTTCTGCCCGCAAAGAACAGAGAAGGTCTGAACTGAAGGTGGATGTGCTCTCAGAAGCACAGTGCTCCTGTGGGCTTTATTTTTCACTGTAGCTGTTAATTACTTCCCTGTGATGAAGACTACTTTTCAGTAAAGTAGTGCCTGGAAAAAATTATTGGCTTCAGGGTCAGAATCAGTGTGGGAAGAGTCTGAAGAGAATCGCCAGCTGTGGCTTGTGCTGTCTAACAATTTATTTGATTGTCTAACAAGATCTATACTTCTGAAAGTTACTTTCTGTTATTTAGTGGTTTATTAATTCTTATTCTACCAGGCACTTTTGTGCTGTATTGTGTTCTATCAAGATCAGTATAAAATTAAAATTTATCTTGATAAGCATGTAAAGGATTATGGATGAGTTCAGTCCAGAGTATGCAGCCTACATAGTAGAGTGTGAGAATTTGTCAAGACATTGATAATGCAGAAGGTAACTCTGCATTAAAAACTCTGTTTTTTGTTTTGTTTTGTCTTTTATAATAGGAGCTGGGAGCTGTGTCCCTAGATGGGTATTTTCATCTCTGGAAAGCAGAGCACTCACTGTCAAAGGTGCTTTTCTGATTTTTTTTTTGTGTTAAATTTTAAAAGTTGCCTAGCAGCTAAGGCTGTTCACTATTGCTCATCTCCTTGAAATGCTTGAAGAAAGATCAGCAGTGTTTGTAGAACACTTAAAAGCTTTATATAAAATGAAATGTCTTAAAAATGAGAACTTGAGGAGATAAACTCTTCACTCCCATTATTTTGGAGAATAGGAAGTGCTTTCAACTTTCTGCCAGTTCTGGGTGAGCTGAAGTGAACCACTCACAGAATCACAGAACATTAGGAGTT
>NW_010165997.1:8628-10875 GCF_000695765.1 Mesitornis unicolor | reverse complement strand
CCAGCAATGACCTCAGCCAGCTCCCTCAGCTGCTCCTCGAGTGCCTTCCTCCTCAGGCCCTCCAGCACCTTGTGCATCCTGGTGAATGGGAGATCCACAACAGTCCAGAGAAGCCCCACAGGTCAAACCCAGGGCCTGTCTCTTGCTAAACACCAGAGTGAGCCACTCGCCCACCCAGGCCAGCAACCCTTGAGTGCAGTCCCCACTCAGGCCCAAATGCCCTTCTCCCATCTCATCTTTCTGTCTGAACCACCCCTGGCTCTGCTCAAGAGACCACGCAAGCTTGTGGGTGAAGGCCACGTTCTTGTCTGGACAAAGGGATGGAGAGCCCAGAGGAGAACCCAAACCGCGCAGCTCACCTCGTCCCAAGCGCAGGGCTACACAGGAGTGACCTGAGATAGGCAGTGGGCCTGGAGCACTGCCAGGGAAAAGGGAAAAAATATTTTTTATTGCCAGAATAAACAGTGGAGGAGAAAGGAGCTGGTGAAACGGGAGGAGGAAAGTAGGCAACAAGGAAAATCTCAGGGTCCATGTTGGAAGAATGAGTCCTGTGCTCCTGAGGGCTGCATGAAGACAACAGGCAGGAAAGATGGAAACAGTTAAAAACACGTTTCCTTACTCACAGATAATTAATCCACAGAACTCTCTGTGCCAGGAGGTCCTTGCATCCAGTATAGGGTGTCAGGCCACGGGAAAGGGGCATGGCACAGGACAGTAAAGGGTGTCTCCTCACTGAGACGCAGTCCAAGACCTGAGCTGACCCCACCAAAGAGAAGAGTCCCTGTTGTCCCAAATCCCTGCTTGGACAGCCAGGTACCAGGCAAGCAGTGACACTGAGGAGATGCAAGAAGTGGCGTTTGTCAGAGCACAGGACTGCGACTGAGGCTTCACATGAGCCCCTCTGGCTCGGTCACCTCTTCCATCGCACCCATGGATGCAGCTCCCGCAGAGCCCACCCAGGAGGCGGGTGCAGCCATGAGCTGTGCTCCTGGGAACCTGCCCTGTGGGCCGCGTCCCCGCCTCAGGTCCAGATTAGCCCCAGGTGCAGCATCAGATGCAACGTTGGAGCCTGAGTACTCCCCCCTGCAGCAAAGGACAAGAGAGCAGCTCCCACTGAAACACCAAGCGAATCAATAGCTCATTTCATTCTCTTAACAGAGGGAACTGGGGAGGGGGAGACCATCAATTTATAGCCTATTGGACCGGCCAACTGGGCTATTAGTGGCCAGGATTTATTGAAGTTGAAACCTTGATGGACTTTCCTACAGGGAAGCACCTTGCTCAGTGGATCACTGTTAGCTGCAGTACTCTGGTACAGGAGATGGCTGATGGAAAGGCATCACCTTCCTTGGTGCCCGGCATGGCCTCTCTGCTGAGATGCTCTTCAACAAGAGCCTACAGCCAGGGAGCACCACAGGCTTCTTGTTCCTGTGAGAAGGGAGCCAGGGGAGCAGGCAGTGTGGGCTGGGAGAGGGAGATGGGGCAGCTCTGGCAAGGGGGGCTCATCATTCAGACTCATCAGTCCTAATCTGCCCCTTTGACTTCCTCTCACCCAAAAAGCTGAGCTTTGGGTTCACCTTGGGAAGGAGTGATGCTATTTCTCACACTTCTTGCATAGATTCTTCTGCCTCAGCAACCCAACACTGCCTCACATAAGAGACCACAGGGATATTTGCAATGGGCGCAGGCATTTTGAGCATGTTGGAGGTGTTTTGTAACAGCATGTGTCCATGCAGGGAGTCTGGGGCTGTGGGAAGGGAATTGCCACAAAGAAAGGGCGAGCAATACAGCTCCAGAGCTGGGATGGCACTTTTCAGTCCTTTTCCCCAGAGAAAAGACCAGAGAACAAGGGATGGCTCCTCTTGCCAGCTTGGACTTACACAGATCGCCTCTGAAAGGAGGGAGACGGTGACCAAGAGCACAGATGGCTGCCATAGCCCTGAAATGTCAGAAGAAGAACCCTGCACCATTTATGCTGACTATAAACATGTCTGCAGCTATGGCCGTGGGACAGCACATACAAACCTGTCGTTGTACAGTTAGTACAAAATCTTTGCCATGTTTCAGTTGACTCTGCTACAGAAAGCCTGGGAGAAGCTCTAGGGCTTCAGATCTAGGGTAGTGGAGCAGGAGTGTTTCATGGCTATAGGACTGGTTATATCAGTTGTAGGATGTTTATAGGTTCCAGCAGTTAGGCCACCCACGATCAGTCCCAGTTTTGTGTCTGTAGGCCTCTTGTCTGACCTT
>NW_010165997.1:0-8597 GCF_000695765.1 Mesitornis unicolor | reverse complement strand
AACTCAGCTGGAATCCCAGACACTCTGGCATCGGGCTGGCCTAAGACTCTTACCAAGGAGATGCTGAGTGATGCTGGGAGCTCTGGAAACCAGACCTGCAGTTCTGTGCCTGGTTCTGCATTTGTACCAAGGGCTTACAAAGACACCTGCCCAGCTCTCATTTGCTTTGTCTCCTTCTATGGAGAAGGAAGGAGAGGGTCACAGTTTGCTCCTGCATGTGGGATCACTGAATTTCAGGGCTGTAAAACCAAGACTTGCAGCCAGAATAAGGCAAAAGACTGGTGGATCACTCACCTGGGTCAAGTCAGGTATGAATCAGCATGCCTGGAGGTGTTTCAAAGATGAGTAGATGTGATTAAGGACATGGTCTAGTGGCAGACTTAGGGCTGGATTGATGGTTGGACTTGATCTTAAAGGTCTTTTCCAACTGAAACCATTCTCTGATTCTATGACTCCACAGCAGAGGTGAAGGGAAGATTTAATTCCTGCTTATCTTCCAAATGTTCTGCTGTTTCTGCACATACTAGGCTGGCTTTAACATCACCATCTTTTGAAGGGGAGCTGCGGCAGTTGCTGAGCAAGAAATCCTGCAGTAACAACCACCTGAACCCACTGGAAGAGGTTATGGCCCTTCCACCCAGCCCTTCACCCTGCCCAATCTCTTCCTGACCTCCTCCACTTGAGAAATTCGCCATCCCATACAGAGTCACAGCCAGCACACACCGAAGCCATCACAGTGCACTGTGCTGGGGTTTATTCTGTTTGCGTCTGCCTCAGCATTATAGATTTGGCCTTTGTCTTTGTTATTTGTGTCTCTAATTCTTCCCCTACCAAGTACATTAGTTGCTATGGAAACAATTATTTCATTGGTATGAGTAATCTTCATGACAGCCACAAAAGCAGCAAAAAGTCAGTTCGTATCCTGCACCTCTTCTTAATTCAGTTAGCTGCTAATTAGCTCTTCCCTTGAAAGTGATCAAAGTCTCTGCCACTGGGAAAAAAAATAAAGAGCTTTGACTGGCTGCTTTGATCATTTTGACCTAACTTTGCATGAGTCAGAGAAACCCAACAGGTAGATGCTGAAGCACTGAATACCACCCAGTCCCTCAGTGCAGGAGGACCAGGGGACATCAGCTGGGTGTGGGAAGCACCCAGCAACTCACAGCATCAGTGCCTGAACCACTGAGCAAAGCAGAAAGGCCCAGCAGAGTCCAGACGCCACAGAGCTGACAAAGTCATGGCCACGGGGCTGGGAGGGTGCAGCATCCCAGCACAGGACACAGGGACACCTCTTTTGGGAACCCACTAGAGCTGGGGCTCTGGCTGAGCAACCTTCACTTAGCAAGGCTGGAAACCCTCCTCTTTTCATAGAATGGTTTCAGTTGGAAAAGACCCTTAAGATCCTTAAAGACCCTTAAAGAGTAAATGAGTTACTTTTCCCCTCCCAGGCCATTGCCTAAAGCCCGGCCCCACTCCCCTGTGCCATGATGCCTCTGTCGGCCCACCAGCCCTGTCCTGGAGGGATGGCACCACCTCACCCACCACCATCGCGTTTCCTGCCTGCTCTTCCCCAACTCCTCTGCTCTGCTCATCAGATCGCTTGGAGCAGAGGCTTCTCTGTACTTCTCCAGAGCCTCTGACAGCAGGGTCCCATGCTCCTGCTTGGCTTCACCATGGTGCTTTAACTTCAGCTGTGTGTCCAGCTTTGGGGCCCCCAACACAAGAAGGCCATGGAGCTGTTGGAGCGAGTCCACAGGAGGCCATGGAGATGATCAGGGGCTGGAGCACCTCTCCTATGAGGCCAGGCTGAGAGAGTTGGGGCTGTTCAGCCTGGAGAAGAGAAGGCTCTGGGGAAACCTTATCATGACCTTCCAGTACTTAAAGGCGGCCTATAAGAAAGATGGGGACAATCTTTTTAGCAAGGCCTGTTACGACAGGACAAGGAGTAATGGTTTTAAGCTAAGTGAGGGTAGATTTAGACTGGATATAAGAAATTTTACAATGAGGGTGGTGAGGCACTGGTACAGGTTTCCCAGAGAGGCGGTAGAAGCCCCAACCCTGGAGACATTCAATGTCAGTTTGGATAGGGCTCTGAGCAACCTGATCTAGTTGAGGATGTCCCTGCTAACTTCAGGGGATTGGACCAGATGATCTCTAAAAGTCCCTTCCAACCCAATCCATTCTGTCAGAATGATACAGAATCTGTATCCAGACACTGGCACAGGCTGCCCAGGGAAGTTGTGGATGCCACGTCCCTGGAAGCATTCAAAGCCAGGTTGGACAGAGCTTTGAGCAACCTGGTCTGGTGGGGGGCTGGACTGGATGAACTTTAAGGTCCCTTCCAACCCAAACCATTCTACGATTCTGTGATTCTGTGAAATCCCTGCTGGCATCTCAAGGAGAGCCTCCCACCCACCCCTGGCCAGCACAGCTCTGCAGACTGGGGGCCATGTGCCCAACCTCCACAGGCCACCAGTCCCATGGCCACTGTCTGGGCAGGTCAGGCCTTTTGCTGTCAAGCCCTTAACCCTCCACTTCTTCCAGAAACATTTTTATTCCTGCTCCTCCTGCTGCCACCCTTCTCCTTCCCTGTGGTTTCGAAGGAGCTCTGACAGGTTGCTTCTTTTAGGGAAAGTATTTCTTTGAATTTCCAGCCCATGAGAGTTTAGGTTTTATTAATACTGTTGGGAGTGGGATTTTTAATGCTAAATGAGTTTCAGCCTGAGCCAAGGAGGCCAAGTATCATGGGCAGCACAGAGAAGGATTCACAGGAATGATTCACAGAAGTTAAAGAGGCTTTTTTTTTAAAAAAAAGAGCTGTGATTAATCTCCTTAATGCAAAGAGCATTTTCTGTGACGTCAGTTTAATGAGTCAACACTTCTGCCACAGTGCTGCAAAGCCCTGCCACTCATTCAGCTCCAGAGAATTTCTGCTTTTTATTCAGAATAAGAAGTGCTGAACCCCCAGAGGAAGGAGAATAGCTGGAGGAGGGGATAAATCCCCCAGGATGGCACGCCAAGGGACTCAGCAAACCACTGTTCTCACACCAGGCCTGAGGTTATGGAGCCCCATCCCCACCCACCTGCAAACCTTTACCTACACCAGGTTCTTCCCCTCCTCCATGCTGGTGGTCGGCATCCTCATCCCTGCTGCGTTCAAGGAGGGCTGGGAGAGTGGGCACGAGCCGTCTGCCCATTAGGGTGTCGTGATGACAGGGACGCAGGGCCTGCCTGTGGAGATGGGCAGGGCTGGGCATAGGCACACCCTGCCTGTGTGGCAGTGGTTGGGCAGCGATAGCCATCCTGGCCATGGATATGTCAGGCCTCCCAAGAGCCATCCCGCCATGACCAATTTCAGCCAGGCCTGATGTGAAGCGAGAGCAGACGGACAGAGGCTGCTTCCATCACACCAAGCATATGAAGCCAGGAAAGGCTGGGACCTCTGTCAGCCCCTGGAACAGCCTCACTCAGCAGCAGAGCACTCCAGGGGGTTTCCTTCACCTTATGCTCTTGGCCAGAAACCTTCATGCTGGGTGGTGTCCTGGAGAAATGAGCAAGCCACATCACGGAATCACAGCATGGTTTGAGTGGCAAGGGACCTCAAAGCTCCCCCAGTCCAACCCCTGCCATGGGCAGGGACACCTCCATCAGCCCAGGCTGCTCAAAGCCTCAGCCAACCTGGCCTTGGACACTGCCTTGGGGGCACCCACAGCTTTTCTGAGCAACTTGGGCCAGTGTCTCACCACCCTGTCATGAAAAATTTCATCCAAATGCCTAATATAAATCCACACCCTTCCAGTTTAAAGCCATTACCTCTTGTTCTACCACAAGCCCTATGCACAGGTCCATGGTACTGAGCCACAGCAGCACACACTCTGCTTTGGCCCGGCAGGCTTCTTTTCATCTCCATCACACTCCCATCCCTGCCAGCCCCATGGCTGCCTGGGAGCAGCAGGGCTGGCTCCAGCACCGGGGCTCAGTGGAGGGGTCCTTCAGGGTCCTGCAACCCCCTGGTCCTCAGTCCTGAGGGCAGGAGGTGGTTGCCAGAGAGCAGGAGAGGCGAATGGGGAAAAAGGGAGTATCTGTCTGTGTATTGGTTTCTACACCCCTCTTCTGGACAGTCAGCACAATTGCTAAATGATGTGGCAGAGCATGGCAGTGGTGGGCAGGAACAAAGGCTGGCAAGAAAGGAAAAAACCCAACGTGTTTTTACAATGAAAATGCCAATGAAAATGTCAGTGAAAGAAAAAACAAGTCCATCCAAATTTCCCAGTGTGGAAGATCTCTGCCGGCCCTATTGCCAGCCAAGCTGGAGTCCATGGCAATGTCCCCTGGCCCTGGTCTGCCTGACTGGGCGCAGGATCCAATCTGACATTTTCATCAGGACAATTGCTGAAAGAAAAATAAGCTGGGAATTCTTGTCCTGCTCTTCCAGATATCTGGATATCTATTGGCAGACTCAGGACTGGTTCTATGGTTGGACTCGATCTGAAAGATCTTTTCCAGCTGAAACCATTCCATGATTCTATGATTCTCCAGCGTAGACTTGGGCCACAGTCCCTTCAGAGGTGTACCTGCTGCGGGCACATAACCACGGCCACAGACACTTCAAGTTATACCTGCTCTGGTGTGGGCCTATCCATGGCCACAGAGGCTTTGGGAAGTCCTCCTCCTGCATGGACTCACCCACAGGTTCCAGTCCCTTCAACTGCAGTCCACACTGGAGTTCCAGCAGTGCAGAAACAGCAGTGATGCCTTGACCATCAGCCAGCCCAGGTGCCTGCTGTTATCAGAACGTCCCCAGGCACAGCAGAGCGAGGTGATAAGCAGCACAGCAGCAGGGCAAGCAGCAAAAGCAAAAAGCAGCCACTAACAAGCCCTGGACTCTGCTATGCAGTGAGGCGAGCAAGCCCCATGTCAAGCACAGGAGCCTGCTGATTAATAGCTAAATGGCACTATCAGCTATAAATTCGATCTGGCACATTCCAACCAAATCTGTCATTATCTTGTCCCCTTCCAGCCCCATGTTGGGTGTCAAAAAGGACTGTCGTGGTTTAACCCCAGTCAGGAACTAAGCCCTCCCCAGCCTCTCGCTCACTCCCTGCTGATGGGATGGGGGAGACAATCAGAAAAGTAGAAGTGAGAAAACTCATGGGCTGAGATAAAGACAGCTTGACAGCAAAGCAAAAGCTGCACACACCAGCAAAGCAAAGCAAGTCATTAATTCACTGCTTCCCATTGCAGGCAGGTGCTCAGCCATCTCCAGGGTCACGGCTCCATTACACAGAATGGTTACTTGGGAAGACAAAACACTGTCACTCCAAATGTCCTCCCCTTCCTTCTCCTTCCCCAGCTTTTCTTGCTGGGCATGACGGCCTATGGTATGGGACAGCCCTTTGGTCAGCGGTGTCAGCTGTCCTGGCTGTGTCTCCTCCCAGCTTCTTGTTCACTCCCAGCCTGGTGGGGTGGTGAGAGAAGCAGAAAAGGCCTTGACTCCATGTGAGCACTGCTGAGCCATAACAAAAATATCCCTGTGTTATCAACACTTTCCAGCACAACACCAAAACAGAACCATCCTGTGGAAGAGAACGGTATCCCCTGCAATGCTCCTTGACCCTGAATTTCGGAAAGGAGGAGCCATATGCGAGAGAAGGCAGGGCCTTCTTGCCCTGTAGGCAGGGCCTGCCAGACAGCCCTGAGGCCTCCCTAAGCCTCTGATCCCCACAATCAAAACAAAGATGAAGGTAATCGGCAGCAAACTACCCAGTGACTCCGGGTGCGATCCCAGCAGTGAATCCCCAGTGATCACACAAGGATCTGAGATGTGACGAGGACGGGGTGATGGGAGAGGGAGGTGTAACAGAAACAGGCACGCTCTTGGCAGCAGCACCCTGAGATGCCAGTCTCGCAACAAACAGCTGGTACATGAGAAATTAATGAGATGCATATTTTATACCGTTTTTCCTGAGACACTCGCATATGGCCATACCTGCCGATGGCAAGACTGGAGAAAGAGCATGGATTTCACATCGAGGGCTCCTCTGACAAGAGATTATAAGACATAATCACCAGCCAAACATTAGCCCTCGACAAGACAGACAAATTACACATGATACTTCCTATTGGACTAACAATAAAAGACCCATAAAAGGTTACTAAAGCTCTGCTTGGTATCTCACAGATTACGATTAATTACAGACTTCAAGCCTTTGTACCAGGAGATTAGAGCCTTTCGCCCTCAGGAGGAAAAATGATTAATTGTGATTCCTTCTTATGCCACTCCTCCCACCTTCCACTGTGGAAGTCGTATGAAAAGGCTGCAATCCTTATCTTCCTCCATTTATCTCCTTGTCTTAAGTGCACAGCAAAAAGCATCAAAGGTTTGAACTACAGAGTTGAAATCTCCAGTTCTGTAACATGGGTTGATTTGGCAGATCAAGCCATAAAACAAATGCGTTTGAGACGTTTTTCCTGAGTTGCCAGGGGTCAGGAACACACATCCTTATGTGTGCAATAAAGGCCATTGATTGAAAGGCTGAGCCTGCTGCTGTGTGTGCTCATGTATGTTGGGAATAGACTGGTAAGTCGAGGGTGTTAAAAATAACAGGACACAACAGAGATCAGGGAAATGGCCTGGGCCCACTGATCCAGAAGGATAAAGAAGATAATTGGATCTTATCTGCATCTCTTTTGAGTAACATCCACCACCCTTCCTGGAGGTGAGGTTCATCTCTGGTCACTGTGTCACTGTTTTATAGCCACTTCTTGCCTTCCAGGGATGCCAGCAGACTGTAGGAGAAAGCATAAGACAGCACAGGGCTGAGGCCATTCCAATTACAGCCAAGGTCGGCCAGATAGGTTCCTACACGGCCTTGGAATAGGGGGAATTTTTGTCCTTCTCCCTCTAGGCACCAGACTATCCCAGCCATCAAGCTCCCCAAGGTGGGAGAAGGCTAGAGAAAGAAGAAACAATGTGAAAAACAGATAACTGACTGTGGAGGATAAACAGGGGGAAAAGGGCAGGGGTGTGAGAAGCAAGGATTTGGAAATGGCTTGAGGGAGCACTGGAATGGGACACAGACTGTGGCACCCAGTGAGGTGGACCCTGAAGACCCTTTATCCCTCCTCAAGTACAGGACTAGAAAAACAAAACAAGGCTGCAAGATCCCAACCCCTCTCTCTTCTGCACTGCTTTGTTCCATACTTACCTTGGGATTTTTTCCAACCTGATGTTGCTTTCGGCAGTGGGTTTTGATGATAGCCTCATTACAGGAGGACCAACCAACTGGTTTGCATTTGTTTGCTGCTGCTGGACATCACAGCTCAGGATGAGGAGGTCCCAAGCTCAATTTCTTGCATGCATAAAGGCAGACAGTAAGCACAGGGACTGCCTGTACTCATTCACGCTCCGTGTGGCCTGTAGCTGAACAGACCGTTTTTCATTCATTTCTAGGGCATGTGTGGGAATATTCTTTCAAGAAAGGGCAAGGATAGAAACACCAGCTGGGGTCTCAGAGCTCAGAAGATGCATGGACAGCACTTTTATCATGAAGAATTTTTTTTTCCTGTCAGAAGGAGGAAAGAAATTCCTTTACTAAGAGGCAGAGATGTTGAAATGAGAGTCATCATCCGCAAGAGAGCAGCTTTTATGGGCAGTGAGGAAAGTCTCTCTTTCACGAGAGGCTGTTATTTAAGGCTCTGGTCCTGGAGAGCATCCACTTGGAGGGAAGCCCTTAAGAACAGGCTTAGCTTTCCTTCTTATCCCTGAACTGCTTACATGCTATCTTCACACCACAGCCTGGTCAATGGTTACATTTACCCACAAGTCAAATTATCTCCTGGCAATATTGTATGAAAAAACCAACACCAGGACTGTTAATTGGTGACTTCTCTTTCTAAAGCAGACGGGAAACACTCAATGGACTCATGAAACCTCCCAAGCGCTGCCCACTATGACGGAAGAGAGCGGTCACTCCCTGTCTGTTGTACTGTATGAACCAATGAGGAAGAAATGAGACTCAAGAGATGTTCCCCACTTCTTAAACTCAAACTGAGCAGTTGTGATGTTACAGATTAATTCAGGGCAACAGACTGACAACTTAAGGCAGTCGCAGTGTCTTTGGCACGCAGCGGTGCTCACGCTATTGAAGCATTAGGTGACCATGAGCTGCTTTTCATGCAGCAGGGAAAAATCCAGTAGTAAAGGTGGCTTTCTCACCTTAAAAATTTAAATTGTATAGTATACAGTATAAATTTAAGTATTAGAATATAATGTTATTTATAGCAAATATATAAATCATAGTATACACTATGAAATAATGTTACAACAGTGGTTTTACTAATACACTGGGAGGATTTTTCCAATTCAGTACATGTATTAAAGGGAAACCAGGACACAGAACTCGGTAACCCCGGGCTGGCATTAGGGATTGCTCCCGTGTAACCGTGTCCACAGAGCAATCCCACGGACTAAGCTCTCTGGGCTCCCTGGGTTGCAAGGGACCCGGAGGCGGAGCTTCCCGACCCCAGGGCTCTGTTCTGCCCGTCCCCGGGCTGCGGGACACCAGCCAGCCCGCTCACCTTCCCTCTCAGCGCCC
>NW_010165996.1:0-22390 GCF_000695765.1 Mesitornis unicolor | reverse complement strand
GGGCTGGTCCTGCAAGCATGCACTGCACCGCCCTGGGGAGACGTTGCACCCTTCTGGGGGGGCGGGGAAGGGTGGTCTCCCACCCCGGTCGAGCTGACGTGAACTTCCCGTGTCCTTAATGTGCTTCCCCGCTGAAGGAGCGGGATTGGGGCGTGGTGGGCAGCTAAGTAGAGGGGCTGTGCTATTTGGGAAGCCAGCCAGGGAATGTGTGTATTCCTGCCCCTCTCAGACATCTGGGAGGGGGTGTTTGCCTGGTACAGCTTTCAGGGAGAAGATCGAAGGGAGGAGATGTGGTGCTGTAGCCGTGCTTGAAAAGAGGAAAGAGAAGTCCCTCGGCACAGCCCCCTGGCCTGGGTATTGTCTGCAGTGGGTTTGGATCCTTTCCCTGAGAACCAAAGGTCTTGTACCAAAGTCGCCTGCCCCTCTCAGACATCTGGGAGGGGGTGTTTGCCTGGTACAGCTTTCAGGGAGAAGATCGAAGGGAGGAGATGTGGTGCTGTAGCCGTGCTTGAAAAGAGGAAAGAGAAGTCCCTCGGCACAGCCCCCTGGCCTGGGTATTGTCTGCAGTGGGTTTGGATCCTTTCCCTGAGAACCAAAGGTCTTGTACCAAAGTCGTGGTCACGTAACAAAACAAGACATTTTCGTTTGAAAAGGGAGTTTGGGCACAGTGTGCACTTCAGAAGGGAAAAAAAAAAGACAGAAAGATCTCTTATCAATCTTTGGGTTTTTTTGCCTGATTTACAGAAAACGAACTTCAAGTTTGATAGCGTGGGTTTATTGCGAATGGGAAGAGGCTTTGCTTTCCCATGAAAACGTGCAGAAAGGAGTGTTTCCTACCAGTGTTTTTACCAACATGGTGTTAAACTTGTCAAGCATTGGCTGTGAACTGCACAAGCGTGCAAACCTTGCTTTTAGGCACATCATCTTGTTTTGTGGGTGTTTTTGTTTGGTTGTTTTTTTTTTTCCTTCCATTCCAGATGCAATACCATCTTGAGCTAATCTATTCAAAGGAAATACAGAGGCTGTTTGCTGACATTGCGTTCTCAGCTCTGTTTGATGACAGGAACATTGTGAGGCTGAGCAAACAACTGCAGCAGTGTAAACACCTCCCTCCCGGACTAAGCTGGGGCTTGTGTCGCTGAGCTAGAGCAGGGGTTGCTGTTTCTTTGGAAGATTGGAAGCAGGGTTAACTGTTCACACTGTTTTGTGAGGTTTTGGGATTTTTAGTTTTGCGAACGAGTAATGACGCTGTGTGTCATAGAATACTGAATGTGGTTTTGCATCAGTTTTTCTGTATATAAGTGTATATAATGTGCAAGTCCTTTCTTAAGTTTACTTGGAATCACAAGGATATGTGTGTATACGCAGAGGTTTTTCTTGAAAGCACAACTCCATGCTTTCCTTAACCATATGTTCTACTAGGTGTAACTTGTTACTGGTAGGTTACACAGAGGGGAGAATCGTTTTAAACTGAAAGCAAAAATAAAGCCCATTTTTTTTCCACATAGCAAAACAGGATATGCTGGGGAACAAGGCCAGACCTGTCACTGGTGCACGCTGTGAAGGAGTTTTCAACAAGAGAGACCTAGTCCTTGTGTGCTTGATGTGAGCTCAGCTTATGAGGAAAGGAGGAAGGATGTTCTGAGATGCCACCTTAAATTCAGGATGATGTGTCATGGCCTTGTATGAGGACCTTTGTCACCAAATTAATCAGCAAAGTATTTAGATCTTGCTTATAGACTGAGAGAGCTGTGATTTTTTTTTTCTTTTTTACTTTCAGTGGTGTTATTTGTCCTTGTCATTTTTCTAGGAGGCTTTGCAAAATGGAGTGTGATTTCGTTGACATTGTTAACAGGGTCGCAATCACGACAAGAAAAACTTATCTACACAGTTGCAGAGAAGCAGACACTTCTTCATTCACAGTGCTGGGGATGCACAGAGGGTAGCTTCTCTAATTGTGCTCCAGCGTCCATACATTTTCACAGCCTATTTATACATTTTTAACAAAGCAAAATCATACGAGCATGCATATGATGATCACCTTTTACTCTGCCCTTCACCTTGATTGGTTCCCCAGTATCACGCCACATAAGACATTGGATTACCCCTATAATTTTGTCAAAAAAAAGTTTTGGTCCATTCCCATGAAAGTTTCGATCCATTCCCATGGTGGTCTGACCACAGCTATTATCCCTCATGCTATTGTCTAATTCTTCTCTTGAGCATGGTACATGCTTTCTCTAGTGCTTATACAAACATATCTTGCAATCTTTCTTAATTCTATAGTTTAAACAAATAACTATTCTAACTACATAATCATCAACCCACTTTAATTACCTTGATTGGTCCAAGTGCTCTTTTAGCTCTACTGCTAAAACAAATACCCACCTCAATCAGCCAACATTTTCTTGTAACTATAACAACATGAAGATACCTTATGGACAGGCTCAGGACATCCCAAGTGGTCTGTAGGAATCAGTCTGTCAGGTTCAGGTTTCTGTTGCCTTGTTCACGGATATAAAACCGGTTTCACAGGGATCACTCATGATATAAAGCAGGTACAGAGATGGTGTCTTGGTATGTGTACACTCATCTCATTTTGGGGAAAATGCTGTCTTGTTCTTGGTGACGTGCTTTTGATTTCCATGTTCCTGCAATGTTGCTTCCTGGCCTAGTACTTTTCCTGGTCAACTGCAAATCCCTACTTGAGAGAGTTTATTTGTAACATTTTAGTAGCATCCTCATCTTGAGGTTTTGCTTGGATTCTTGCGAGTCAGCAGGGCTCACCCAGTGCTTCTGGCTGGGTTTGGATCCTGTTTCTGTGATCTTGTTTGCTGGTCATGCTTCTGACGAGGAAATGAGCAGCCAAGCAGTGTCGGCTACGTGAGTTTGGTGTGTGGAGACGTCAGGCAGCTGGGCTTAGTTGATAGTGGTAATTGCTTTATAACAGTTTGCATAAATAGAAACCAAGGTACCATGGTAATCTGGAGAAGGAGGACCTCAGAAGGTCATTCAGGCCAACCATGCCCAGAGCAAGGTTCTAGGCTAGAGCTTGAGTTTTCTTGTGCTTTTATTCCACTTGCTCCCCTTGTTCCACTCAGACTTTGCATGCATCTCTCCCTTATCATGCTTATACATAGCCTTTGAGGTATTAACAGGCCATGGAGATGCCTGTGCTCATGATATCTCGGGGTGCGTTTACCAATTGTTGATGAGGATGTACGTCTTGTTTCTGACAATGTCTGTGCCCTGCAGTTATCTGTTTACTATAGAGCATGTTTTCAGGTGGAAAGCTTGGTGTGAAATCAAGAGCATCCTGGGATGTTCTGTCTCGCTAGGTGCACCAGCAGCCCTTTAATATCTCTTGAAAGCACAGCCAGAACTGAGAAGTCTCACAGCTGACTTTCAAAATACAGTTGTAGTGCTTGCACGCTAGAACCAGTGCAGGTACAAATCCTGTTTCAAGAGTGAGATGTGCATTGCACTGGCAAGGTGCACTGATTTGGTGTGGTGCTGCACTGATGGAGGTAGGAAAAGGTAAGATGAGTTCCCCCTGTGCTAGTTCTGGCTGAACACTTGGGAGGGAAGGGTACATGGAGAAGCAAAACTCTCTAAGTGGTGTTCAGGATTGGTTGTTTCCAGTTACTAAGATTGTGTTCAGGTCTCCAGTTCAGCCTGAAAGAGCCTGACAAAGTTTTCTCTCTATTCATTTACCCAGGAAGTTATTTTCTTTGTCCTTTCAGAGGCAAAGATAGCTACAGAGATGCATGCTGTCTTCACCTCTGGAGTAACATGATGTGTAGGACGCTGGTCTGCCTCAGGGCCCAGAAGCAATAAAGAAACTTCGTTTGGTCCATTTTATGCTAAGTTCAGGGCAACTTACACCGATAAGAAGCTATCACTATGTTGCTCTACTTGCCCTAATCTGTTCCAAATTTGCTCTCATACTTTGTTTTCAAAGTGGTGGTGGCTTTTACTGGGAACAAAGGGTCTTTTGGCACTTCCAAGCTCTAGTATGAATCTGGCAAGGTGACTTGTTATAGAAATGTTTTTGTTTCGTAGGGCAGAGAATCTACCTCATGCTAGACTATCTCTGTCTTAATGTATCCCTAACACTGGGGATGTCTAATGAGAAGCTATCTAAATGATAGGCTTTTCATTGGAGTTGACCAGCTTCTCCAAGATGTGGTGACGTATTTTCCAAAGGCTGAACACATTGTTCATGAGATACTGGCTGAACATATGATTAAAATGTTCAGATAATCACAAACACCACTATGACTTTCTTCAGACTAAACAGATGCCTGAGGATGACCACATCTAAATCTCAACTTGATCCCCCTCTTCTGCATGAGATTTTCTAATGTGTCTACTGATGGCTTGGTCAGTTATAACCTGTTCATCCTGATTGCAGAACTTGTATTTTTGTCTTTATTGTTTCTCCAAGGTGTCCAGTGAAAGTACAGATGATTTCCAAATTTTTAGTTCGCCATTTCAGCATTTGACAGAAAAGCAAAGCTCCTGAAAGAAGTACATTTTTTCTGCTTTTCAGTGTCAGGTTTTTGTTGTATGCATTCAAAGGAGGCTGCGTTCTGTAAATACGTCTTTGGTAGTTGTTGTTATTGTTTTCAGGAAAGCAAATAAAAGTGGCTAGCAAGCAGAGCATTGCCTTTTCAAGTAATGGCCTGCGAAAGCCTTCTCATCCTATATTTTTCCTCTCTTTTCTTGGGCCTGCCCTGACATTCACGTACATCTATGCAAAAACATACTGAAAGTGTCATTCAGAAGACCTCTGTGCAGTGTCCTTTAGCTAGGTGACTGCAGGACTGTCTGGACGGATGGTGCTGGTGGTGGGCATGTGGCTGCAGGGGTCCCTCTGATGTAGCAAATCAGGGTGACATGGCAGTCCCTTGTTGGTGGCACCACGCTCTTGAAGCCAGTGTGCTTTTGTTGGGCACATGAGAGCCTGGAGGTTTCCTGATGAGAAATCATAAATTATTTGAATGCTGATGAATGTATTTAATTGTCACTTCAACACAGTTTAGATGCGGTTTTGGGCTTTTTCTCTCCCTACCTGTTGCCAGTTGGTAGTGTCTGCCTGTTAGGTTAAGCGGAAAGAGGGAAAGGTTATTTATTTGTCTGCTTAATAGAAATGAGGAATGCACAGACTTTAGAGGTCAGATTTCCTGGAAATAGGAGGATGCTAATTTTTCACCAGTATTTTAGTTCAGATACAGAGCTCCCCAGGTTGGTCTACTTCATTTGTTGCTTGCGTTATGAAAAGCTACTGTGCCTCAAGAATAAAAATGTTACTCTCCCACTGAATAACGCCATTGAGATGGAACCTCAAAGCTTAACTCTCAGTATCGACAGTAATTAAAAGCATGGCTGTGTAGACCTTCCACTTTTTCTCTGTGAATAAGCAGTGTCACACAGTTTCTTTTTTAGAACTTGCAATCCAGATGCAGAGAGAACAAACTGACTGCTTGGGTTCATTCTCAGATTTATGAAGTTTCTAGTATTGCCAACTTCAGATGTTCAGAAAGCACAAGCTGACCTCTCGAGACTGATAGCTGGCATAAGGAACACAGCATTTTTCAGGAATGATAAATGGTTTTTCTGGGCAGGCTCTGTGTTTTCAAGCTTATCTGCTGGAGTGAGAGAAGTCAAACTTACCCTTGTAAAGCACCAAAACCGCCCTGCTTCTGAGGACAATCTGACTGAAGCAGTTCAGTGGGACACCAGGCAACACAATAACTTAAGAGTTGGCAACATGTGAAGTAAATGGGAATTTTGCCCACTGGCAGCAGTAGAGGTTGGGACTGATTGTTTCTGACTTAACTGTATAATCTTTTGTTTTAATTCCTTGAGTAGAAATTAATATGCTCCCTTTTGCTCTCACGGTCACGCTGGTGCCATAAAAAAGTGATCAGAGTAGACCATCTTGTCCGAGTTTGTTGGTTTTTTTTTTTCCTGCACATTTGTGTGTTTCATGGACTCCATATCTTAGGAAAAATCCCCACTTTACGAGGGGAACCTGTCTTACTGTACGGTATCTGGCTGGGATGGAGTTTATTTTCATCATATTTTCGTGACCAAAACACCACTGATAACACACTAATGCTTCAGCTGTTGCTGAGCATAGTTTGCACAGCATTGGAGCCTTCTCTGTTCCTCACTCTGCCCCCCACAGTGATAGATTGAGGGTGTGCAAGACACTGAGAGGAGATGCAACTGGGTATGTGACCCAAACTGACCGAAGGGATAGTCCATGCTGTGTAATGTCACACTTGGCAATAAAAAGGGAGAAGAGGGAGCTGGTTTCGGTTGGAATAGAGTTAATTTTCTTCCTAGTAGCTGGTATAATGCTGTGCTTTAGTTTTAATGAGAACAGTGTTGATAAGACGCTGATGTTTTAGTTGTTGCTCAGTAGTGCTTGTACTAACTCTAGGACTTTTCAGCTTCCCATGCTTTGCCAGTAAGGAGGTGCATACAAAGCTGGGAGGGAGCAGAGTCAGAACAGCTGAGCCAAAATGGTGAAAGGGGTATACTATACTGTATAAGATCATACTTAGTATATAAACTAAGATCATACTTAGTATATAAACCTGGCGGGGATGGGGAGGGGGGTTGCCTGAGAGGCTGGGATTGCTGCTTGGGACTGGCAGGGTATGGGTTGGTGGGTGGTGAGCAATTGCACTGTGTATCACTTGTGTGTATTCTTTTATTATTATTGTTATAATCTCTTCATGTGCTGTCCTATTAAACTGTCTTTATCTCAACCCATGTGTTTTCTTACTTTTGTTCTTCCTATTCTCTCCCCTCATCCCTCCTGGGCAGGGGGAGTGAGTGAACAGTTGTGTGGTGCTTTGTTGCCGGCTGGGATGAAACCACGACATTACGTTAGCAGGTTGTGAAGGTACAGATTTTTACTGGTTTTGTTCCACGCCTGCCAGTACCTGGAAAATAAGTAAATCTGTGCAATCCTTTTTGGTGAATTAATCTTATTTAATAGCACTGAGATTGGTGAGATTCATACAGGTTTTTGCAGGTAATGGAAATGGATTTTAATCATAAAATCCATGTGTGAAGAATGATTCTACACAAGGCTTTAGCATTGGATTTTTCTCTTGTCTGTTATCTTGATGTGCTGTTTCTCAACACAAACGTAGCTGTTTTTCCTCATGTGCTTGTTTCCTTTATCTAGTTGCTCAACCATGGGATTAGGTTTATGTAACGAACCTGATTTTACAATTTTAATGATGAAATATTTTTTCGATCAGTTGCAGTTGGTGCTTATTTCAACCTTTGTTTTCTTTGCTATATTCATTTTAATAACTGCTTTAAATATGATTCGAGGGCCTCATGGACTATTAATATACTTATGTTACAGTATTTTCATGTGGTAATCAAGTTTCCGTGCAGTTTTGTGTACATTAGATTATTGGATGTCTAGCCAGAGAGGCTGGACAAAAAAGTCGTAAGTAAAAAGCAAGTAAATGAGTTTGTATTTAATTAATTGAGATACATAGCTTCATGTATTTCTTAAGCATATGAACTCTGTTTGTTCTCTTGGATATTTCCACCTGGATATAGTGTGTGTACACATATTTAAATATTTTTAAACCTTAATTTTAAAATGTGGCTTAAGACATGAGAAGAAAAACTGAAAAAAAAAAGCATTCCAGTGGTAGATCTGATTAGCTGAGGTTGATTGAAAAATAGGTCGGAAGTTGAGGCATCAACAGCAAAGGTGAGGCTGTCACCAGAGTTACACTTTAATATTCCAGCTGCAGCAAACAAGAAAGATGGTCTCTTTTGGCTCCCTTTTCAAATATACAAAAACTAAGATGAAAATGTAAGTGTTAAAGAAGTGTATAATAAATCAATGCTTTTGTTTGATGAATTTTTTTTCGCTCTTAAATTAGCATGAATGCCATGGAATATGCACAGCTTATGCGACAAGCTGGGAACCAGGATTTTAAAAATGGAAATTACTCTTTGGCCATCAGAAAGTACGATCAAGCTCTGCATGTGCTCTATTTAATGGGCCAGGTCCGGTAAGTATTCTTGAATTACAATACGTAAACTGTAAGACAAGTCTGAAATTTGTACAGTACTACAGTTAACTCAGAACTGTATTTCTTGCCCTGTCACATGTCTCAGATCTTTTGTCACACTCTTTGATATACCAGTTCTATAATTATAGAGGAATTACTGTTTCTGACATATATGTGCGAGATTAGTGAGTGACTTATCTGAATGTTTTTATATCAGTATTAATTACAAATTAGTGCAGTTAAAGCTCAAATTAATTTTCCATAAACCACGTTGTTTTCTCTTAAATTGCTTCTGTTTCTTAGCTGACATGCTGTGGATTAATCTTGCTGTGATGCTGCCATGTAGTGGTCATATCTATGGCCTGCTGTTACATGGGTCATCTGGTCATCTTTAAAATTATTCTTGCAAGTTACTTTGTTCTTGTTATTTGGTGTTTCTTAGTATTCTCAGATTTCCTAAATAATTTTTCAGCAGACGAGTTCTTTGGGTATTTCTTTCCAAATGTTGTTTGTCAATTATTAAATCGTTGAGTATTATGTTAACTGTTAAATATTCATTACTACTGCCTATTAACACTGCTGTTCACCTAAATTAACACCAGCCATTTATAAATTTTGACTGTTAGTTCTTTAGACTGCGTAGGAAAATAAGTCTGGAGCATATGCAGGCAGTAGGACTGAGTGAGGCTGGAGCTGAGCAGGCAGTGGGACTTCGTCATATGCAGGCGTCTGCTCTGGAACATCTACTTTGCCCTTGCCATAGGTTGCCTTCTCAGGGTTTGCTTGCACGCAGGAGTGTACTTTGGACACATCCAGTGTAGTTGAAACAAGTTTTTTTGAGTGTAAATTAGTAGATAGGAATGAGATGAAGGGTGCAGCTCCATGGCATGTAGTATTTGGGTGCAGGCAAGGCAGGCTTTCCAGGCTCCTCAGTACCGATGGACTGCAGTCCTGTAATTGGCTTGCAGCTCTTCCCAGAAACTCTCTTGGATCCAGCAAATGCTTTATATACTTTAGTATATTCTGTTCTCTAAAATTAATTTCTTTATTTCTTAGCTGGTGTAAATGTGGATAATTCTGTTGACTTCATCAGCTGGTGATAGAGTAAAATGCATTTGGGTTGGTTTTTGGTGACCAAAATGTGTTTAGCATTTTTTCCATCTAGCAGCCTCCATTAGTGCATCTGTTTTCTCCCATTCTTGGCCACTGGCTTTCACTGAGCCATACCTAGGTGTGTTGAGATGATCTAAACTCTTTTTAAATCCTCATACTGCATTATTCCAGTGGTTTGGCTTTCAGAGACCAGGGTATCACCAAGGTATCAGTCAGGATGTCACTAAGATTTTGTAGCTGATGTTCAAATGATCTCTACAGCTCCATTTTCACCTCTTAATTTTGTTAGGTTGATGATGTAGACTTTTTTTCTTGTTGCTAACTATAAAGTACGATGCATCCTTTTGCAAGCAAATAAACAGTTACGCTAAAAACATATTTTTAGGTGTCCAAGGGACATAGCTGTGCTACACTGCAACAAATCAACTGCCTTATACAATCTTGGTAAATGGAGAGAAGCAGCGTATTCAGCCTACCAGAGCTTACACTGTGATCCGGCGTATGTTAAGGTATTCAGATGTTTAAGCTGGCTGGTTTTGCATGCCTTACTTTTTAAAACAAGTGTCATTATCTGCTTTTTATTGTGTTTTGGTTTTGAGGTGTGATAAGAAAATACAGCATAGAATTCCAGAATTGGTGTCTGTCTCTGTACATGAGCATCAGAATTACTACTGTAATACTACTTAATGAAATGAAGCAGCTCCTTTGCACCAGGAGATGCTAATTCTTTCTGTGTCCCAACAAGAAAGGCACCAATGCTTTTTAGAAAGATAACTATTTTATAATAACCCAGAGAAGATGGTAACAAGTATGAAAATCTTATGTGCCCTTGTGACGGTGGAGACCCAGGGATGATGCGGCACTGGCCAAGTCTCTGGTCGGGCCATGGCATGCTGTGCAGATCCCGTCTGTGGTGGGATTCAGCAGCTCTGTGTTCATTGATGGTCTTACACAGCCTAGCTCGTGGTACAGATTCATCAGTCACTGACAGCAGCCAGGTCTGGGATGGAGACTTAGCTTTGAGGGCTCCCTTGGTCTGTGTGCCCTAATGTTCTCTACATGTTAATAAGCCTACAGTTCCTGGGAACTGTGTATTGTACTATATATTATGTTATTATATTGTATTTCTAGTGGACAGAACAATACAGTATGCATACGCTTGAGATTCAGTACACGTTCATTAAGTACACATTGACTTAAATACTTAGAACTCATCTGTTAGGAATAAGTAGTAGTTGTATAGTATTTATAATATAGTGGTTGTATAGTATTTATAATATAGAGTATTTATAATATAGAGACACTTGGATTTTATGTACAATAAATAGTCTTCTGGACCAACCACTACGGATTCCCAGAGACTTTAGTAGAAGATATTTGATTTACATATACTAAAATTGCATGCAAATATCAATTTAACTTGTGCTGTGTTGCAGCATGCCAGTTATCTGTATTGAACAAATTGATTCCACTGCGACTCTTAGCCAGTACATCCAGTTCAGTGGTGAATATAAATATGTTCAAATGCCATTGGCTGAAGAATGTATGGATTGTGGTAAATAACTGCAAAATACAGAGACATGGGGAATAAACATATATTCTGGACCTTGTGACAAAAAAAACAACCAGAGGAGGTTAAAATATACTTGTTACCAGTATCTCATTAATCCTGTAGGTATTTTCCAAGTTTTGTGTTCCAGAATTTATCACTCTTAGTATTTGTGATGGCATCAGTAGCATAATGTGAATTGCAAGGGATTTTTATTGCACGCTTTTTGGATCTGTGTGTAAGAAGCTGTAAAAATAGTACATGTAATTTTTATCGCATAATTAGAGAATTTATGGAAAAATGATAACGTTTTGGTTTGTAGGAAAGATCTCTGAATATTTTGCCAACAATGGTCTTTTGTGTTCTCCTTTTATCCTCAGGCTTACTATAGAGCTGGCCACTCATTGATCATGTTATCAGACTCTTATGAGGCGATTTTTATGTTTCATAAAGGTTTGATTCTCCTGAATGGTTCTTCAGATCAAAGTCTAATTGCTGACTTCGTAGTAGGAGTCTTCATGACAGTCAAAGGTAAATTCGAGAGCTTAATTATTCTAAGAACCTTTCAGTTAGTGATGACAGCCCAAGTCCTTGGTGGGGCATCTTTCGTGAGATCATTCATTTGGCCCTTTCACGGGTCTGTCTGAGGATATAAGTATGTTGAGTGGCCTAATCAAAAGATGTGGTAAACTTGGTCCAGTTTGTATACAGCAGATGCCAGTAATCCCAAAACACTGTGTGGGCAAGTGTGCTGTCTCACAAGAACACGTCAACTGACGAATAGTTAAAAAAGGTCGAAATTCATAGTCAGGGAGACAAGGTTGAAGAGAGCTCCAGACCCCTAAGGCTTTAGTGAATTTTTTGTGCAGACCACTCTGCTTTTGTTTTAAGCTAGGTGAATTTGAAAATAATTAGAAGATACTCAGGTTGAACTTGAGTTTACAATGCAGTGTATTCCAGTATGGGGTACTTTCCCTCAGCTAGCTTTGAGCAGCACTGAAAAGAGGGAATTTGGCCTTTCTGTGGCATTTTGTGGGTATTTTTGAGCATTGTCCACCCTGTGTCTCCTTGCCTTTTCCTCCTCTACTTGCTTTTCTGTCTGGTTCACAGGCTTTGTCTGATGGGGCCTGCAGGCATGCCAGGAGATTTCGGGTTGTGCCTCTGCTGCATTTGCTTGAACTCTTAGCTGCATGCTAAGGACCTGGATTAGCTTTTGCAGCATCTGTAGCTGGACCTACCCACAAGTGGAAGAACTGCCACGAGATTCACAACGTCTTGGGGCTTAGAGATGTTTTTTGAGGGCAAGGATTAATTTTTTTTTCCCCTTGTTTAATGAAGACTGGCCACTGATAACAAGATGCCCTGTCAGTTGGGTTGCCAGGGATATTTGAGCCCCCAGTTTGTCATTCTGGGTATTAATCAGTGCTAAAATTGTCACTGGGCAATGAAATAATTTATTTGGAGACCCCCAACTTTTAAAGTGCTGCATTTGCAAAATAGTTTTCTCGATTGCTTATTCTTGCAGGTGAAGAAGTACTTCCAGCAACTTTTATCTCAGCATGTGATTATATTTTCAGTGCAAAGTTTAATGCAACGATTTGGCAAGCGGTGATAGAAAGGTTGGCCCAGAAAGGGAAGTGGCGAGTAAGTCTGTCTCTGAATTACCTACTACCGCTTAGTAGCTGCTTATGTCTTACTTCTTCAGGGTAAGCTTATTTTAACTTTAAAATCCAAAACAATGGATATTTATTGTTCCCTGCTTCAAACGTCTCGATTTTTAAGACTTGAAAAGTCCTTTTTAGCAATAAACGATTTCTGAAATTCATTTTTCAAAGGGATACAATGAACTTGAAATCCTGCTTGTCTCTTGCTGTTGTTTCTGTTATAGTTATGGTGCCATCTGGTGCCATTATTCTTGAAAGAAATTAGAGGGGAAAAATACGTGTTTATTTGTGGTGCCTTTTACTTTTCCTTCTGTATTACAAGCTGGACTTTTGAAATTGTCTGTGAAAGACCCACAAATAAAGGAGCATCTCAGTGGAAGTACATGGTTATTTAACAAAACCAAATCAGTTAGAATAATCAGGTGAATCACGTGAAATTTTAATCCTTTTTACTATGGTGTCTGTATAAAAAACCAATCATTGTCACAATTACTTGGGTGTTGATGGCAAGGAGCTAGTGTGGGGATAAGGGCCTCTGTGAGGTGAGGACAGGGCTGGCCTGTGCCAGACATGGCTGGTTCCAGTGGACCCACTGCAGGGCACAGCTGAGCCCCTCAGCCAAGAGGGTGTGCCCTTGGGGAAACCATGTTTAAGAAAGGGCAAAACACTGCTTAACAGAGAGAGAGAGAGAGAGAGAGAGAGAGGAAAAAAGTGAGAAACAGCCCTGTGAGCAGCAGGGTCTGAGGAGAGGAAGGCAGGGGAGGATATGCTCCAGGCCCTGTGGAGAACATGCAGGAGCAGACTCCTGACAGGAACCATAGCCTGTGGAGGACCCAGGCTGGAGCAGGGGAGAAATACAAGGAGGAGGGAGCAACAGGGACTGCTGCAGACTGGCTGCAGCACCACGCTCCCCCACCCAGCTCCCCTGCACTGAGCAGGGACATCTTTAATTAGATCAAGTTGCTTAAAGTGCCATCTAACCTGACCTTGAACACTTCCAATGATGGGTCATCCACATCTCTAAGCAATCTGTTCCAGTGTATCACCACCCATATGGTAAAAAATTTCTTCCTTATGTCCAATTTAAAGCTATTCTTTCAGGTTGAAACGATTGCCCATTGTCCTGTCACTACTTGCCTTGTTAAAAAATCTCTTTTAAGCCCGTTTATGTATTGAAAGGCTGCTATAAGGTCTCCCCAGAGCCTTCTCCAGGCTGAACAACACCAGCTCTCTCAGCATTTCTTCAAAGGAGAGGTGCTCCAGCCCTCAGATAATTTTCATGTCCCTCCTCTGGACCCACTCCAACAGCTCCATGTCTTTCCTGTGCTGGGAACCCCAGAGCTGGATGCAGTACTCCAGGTGGGATCTTACCAGAGCAGAGTAGAGGAGGAGAGTCACATCCCTCGAACTGCTGGCCACACTTCTTTTTAGGCAGCCCAGGGTGCTATTGGCTTTCTGAGCTAGAAGCACACGTCGCTGGCTCGTATCCAGTTTTTCATCCACCAGGATCCCCAAGTCCTTTTCTGCAGGGCTGCTCTCAGTCCATTTGTCCCCCAGCCTGCACTGGCCTTGTTGAACTTCACGAGATTGACATGGGCCCTCCTTGAGCCTGAATGGCATCCCTTTCCTCAAGTGTATCAACTGTACCTCTCAGCTTGGTGCCATCTGCAAACTTGCTGAGTGATTGAGTGCACCAAGCAATCCCACTGTTTTATGTCACTGATGCAGATGCTAAATAGTACTGGTCCCTAAAGGGACACCACTCGTTACTGGTTTCCAGTTAAACACCGAGCCATAGACTACAGCTCTTTGGATGCAGTCATCCAGCCAATTCCTTATTCAACCAGCAGTCCATCCATCAAACCTGTATCTCTCCAGTTTAGAGCTAAGAACGTTCTGGAGGGCTGTATCAAAAGCCTTACAGAAGTCCAGGTGGATGACATCTGTAGTATTTCCCCTGTCCTCTGGTGAAGCTAGGTGGGTTTTCAAGGAGCAAGGTGAAATTTTTAGGGAAACTGAGAAAACAGAAAAAGATATGGTATGCGTTTCTTGCTTTCTGCTCAGGATGTTGTTGTAGCTGGGGAGTCTTATCCCCATGAACGTAAAGGTCCATTCCAAAAGCAAAGGGTCTCTTCTGAGGTATATTGGAGAGACTTTTAGGGCCTGACCTTTCTACGTGTTTTTTTATTTCTGAGAAAATATCATAGCTTCCCACAGTCCACTGTATATTACATTCAGTTGATAAATAGGAAAGGAGATTCAGAAATTTGTTACAATCTTAAAAAAAAAAGTTCTGAAATGTTGTTAGCCCTCATTTGCTTTCCTACAAGATCTGATGAGGCAGCGAAAAACAAGGTTTCTAAGTGTCCTTATAAGATCACAATTTTTTTTTTCAGTCTTGTCTGTTCTTGTTTTCCCTGAAGAAAGAGTTGCCCACCAATCTCAGAGTCAAGCAGTTACCACTGAAGCTTTTCTTCGAGGTAAAGTAGCATACTTTTTTTTCTTGTGTCTATTTCTTTTCTTCCTGCTCATTTCAGTGAGAGATTTTCCATCTTGTGTGCAAGGGTAAAACTGATCAAAGAAAAATCAAATAGAAAATAATACATGGACTTTGTATGATATTAAATCATCTATTTTGTCCCTCTTCACCTGAAAGTTAAGAAAAATCTTTTATTTGCATAACTTATGTATGTAATTTGATGTTTTCTTTAGTTTGATCAAAATAAGTCATTTTCCTCTCAAGTACAGCAAGCTATTCATGTCATGCTTGGAACCAGAGACTTTAATGTAGCAAAATGTCTGACATCAGTTAAGTTGCATATGTTTTCCAACCAGGACAATTTACGATATCCCTGGGATAAGGTATTTTTATACTTTGCTAGCCTGTCTCTGGACTGCCTAATGGTGCTGACTGTGATTGCAGGGAGTTGAGCTAGGTGCAGTGTTGGAATTTTGTCATCCCTCAACGCCCCAGATGTTTGATAGGTTGCCTTATACTTAGGCAGCAACTGCTGAACTTTCTCCCTAAAGGCTTGGACACCTTCCAGATGACTTAGAGGATTTTGGTGAGATGGAAATGTGTAGTTGTAGACCAGGTAACCACAATTCCTAATACCTTTCGCTGAGATGGTGGCATCTGCAGACAGCAGAATTTTATCTTTATGTTGCTCTTCTGAAACGTCCTCTTTTCTTTGTCTTGTTATTCCTGCAACATTCTTATGGACCATTAAAAAAATGTTTCTGTATGCACTTTTTCATTGTATTCTTCCATTTCTTTTGTGTGTGTAAGTTAATTAACTATAGCTCTGATGTGTGTAACCTACTTTTAAAAGGTGTAATTACACATTCATTGAGAAATTACATTAGACTTTAGGCTGAAGTATGCTAGTTTTCTTGTAGCACTGTGGTTTCCTTATGGAAGCTTTAGACTATATTAACTGTAGACTACACAGTACATTTGCTTGGCATTTACTGTCTGGCAAATTAGCAGTTTAGGGCATATTGATGGTATATAGCAGATTTTGCCATTTGGCTGTGACAATGCCTATGGTACTTTTGTCATGATAATTTGAAGTTGGGTTTTTTCCATAAATGTATTTCAGTTAGATGCCTGACAGAGTGAGCAGGAGTAATTCTGAAACAGAATAAATATAAAATGAAATAAACTTTCATCTATTCATGGGCTTCTTTATAATGATAGCAGAAGAATTAATGGATGAGTATACACAGGTGCTATGTTAGTGCCAGCGGAGTAGCCCTTATGGGACTTTATGCTACCCACCGTCATCCTTTGTGTGTTTGCTCAGGTTTTTTGTGGGAAGCGAGGATCAGGGTTCAGTCCTGGATCAACTAGGCCCATGGCCAGGCAGTGATGTGGCTGTGGTGCTAAAGCAGCATAGCTGTGTTGGGGACAAGGCATGAGAGCCTCAGATTAACGTAGCTCCTAGGCAAGCAAATCAAAAGGCTTTATTGAGAGAGAAGGATAAAAGTGGGTTGTCTTTGCAAAATACTATGTCCTTCATTGTTGAATTGGCCCCACCAGTCTTGGCTATTCTACTGGGTTTGTTGTACATATGGAAGATTGAAAGAATCAAGATGAAAGGTCTTTAAGCACTGCTTCTCTTTTGCAAAAATTAGAAACTGTGCCTCTCTGACAATTCAAACTTCCACTGCTGCCACTACATTCTCCGTGTAATTTGTTGTATTTTGATTTTGTAACTGCGCAAACAGTAATTCTTGCCAGGCAAAATTTGGCATGAGGTGTCAGAAAAAAAGATTATTTGTGGATGTTGGAAGCATGTGTGAAGACTGCTATTTAAAAAGATGACTGGCACAAATGGAGAAATGATGTCTGAACAGTTTCCGACTACCCCCTCATGTCCTGATCCTTCTAGCATATTGTCTCGATTTCCATCTGAGTTTCCTCTGCCCGCCTCCAGAGTTCTCCATATTGTATTGTCATGCAATAGGTATTCACTTGGTTATGATTTAGCAGCAATTTAGGGTTTATTAGTGGTATGAGGTAATTTCAGCAATACTTAATCAATAACCAGTTTGAATACTAACAAGGTAACATTTCAGTAAAATAGATTATAATTAAAGCAGTGACTTAAGTACAGATTCAAGAATGATAAGATTCAAACTAACTTACTACAAGGTATCCTAAATCAAAGTATATTTATGTATGTGTATTTATGTATATATGTGTGTGCGTATATATATGCATACGAACACAGACAGGCTGAAAAATTTGGATCTAGAAATGTAGATATCCGTATTCCTAAAGGCAATGTGCATATTCAAACACATAGATAGGTAGAGGTGTATGTAAAAGACTAGGCTATAGTTACAATTTCCCCTCTTCTCAATTCTAGAGAAAATACAGTGCATTGGCATTCCTTAATGGGTGATAGTAGCCTCCAGGAAGGACTGACTTTGCCCTGGCCCTTTCTTGGCTTTGTCAGCGGACAACCTTGAAGAGTTTGTGCTTGAGGGGCGTCCCAGCTCAGGTGAGATGCTGGTCATAGCCCGCTGCAATCCAGGAGAGCTCAAAGGGTTTCACTGAGGGTTGTTATTTGTAGGGCCTGAGATAATTGACTTTTATCAGGTAATTGTTCATTTCAGCCCAGCTTGGATGATGTAATATTCTGGTGCTTTCTATTAGTGCACAAGCCCAGAACTTGCTAGACTTTGAAGTTCTGGCATCACCTCATTTGAGCCACGACTCAGGTACAGATGTACTAAGCTGTCAGGAGGTGATTGGTTACCATTCTCAAACGATAAGGGCAGGAGCCAGGGAGTGCCTTAACGTTCTGGTCTATTGCCTCCCACAATCCATCCTAGGCTGGTACCTGGCCCAGGGAGGCAGAAAATCGCGCCAAGCACTGAGTGGCCCAGGAAGGGAACAAGTTGCACCACCACAATCCACCCCAAGGCTAAAGTCAATTTTTCTCATCCACAGAGTGGCAGTGTGGTTGCCTTTTGCCTCTATGCCTATAGACAGATGATGCCATAATCCAATTATAATATGAGGGAAATTTTGTGGCTTCTGTTTGGTTAGTTTCTATTAACTAATTAGTGTTTCATTAGATGTAGTTAAGTGATATTATGTGGGGAAATTTTTGCAGTGATGTTAACTTGTTTAGCCGTCATCCAAGCTCTAATATATAAAACAACGTTTAACAACAAGCAGAGTATAGCAGTAGTCAGTAAAATCACAATGGGAATGCAACATCAGGCTCAGCGTCCCAGTTGCTGTTGGGGACCATCCAAACAGGACTTCCCACCATCGGTGCTCTCCATCGTTTTTGACTGTTTTTAACACTCTATGTATTTCTTCAGTGTCATGGTGGAATGGGATAAGAGTCTTTTGTCCAGTGTGTCGTGCTTGTTGTAGGAGGTTGGTCAAGTCAGGGTGTTGGAGGTGTTTGATTATAGTTAGATTCATTCTGGTAGGTGTAGGTTGTAACTTGCAGTATAGCATAAAAAGATAAATCACTGTAAGTAGTTACTGGTAGAGAAAAATTAAAATCACAACTAATAATCATAGGGAATTTACACACACATAGGTTGAACTGATTGGTTATGTTACAAACAAAATCGCCTGTTAATGAAGATTTATACAATGTTCACATGCAGACACATCTCTTCCCAACATAGATGACTACAGTTTCAGGAACCTTGTTTGAGTGGATTTCAGAGTGGCAAATGTTTTGTTCCCTGTTTAAGCAGATGTCTTGTGCTTTAAGGTTATTACTTTCACAAGTGAAACTTTGTTGCTCTTGCACAGTGCATGCTTTTACATCTTTTTTTTTCCCACTTCTCTTAACTTCTGATGGGCCTACACTCTGTGCTCTAAGGAAAAGAGTTACAGTTCCATTGTGATTTGGTCCTAACACGGTGGTTGAGTATATATTGAAGTATTGCTTATGGTGAGGACAAAGGTGACAATCATATCACTTTCTGCATGATACGTGAAGTTGACTGCCACCACAATTGAAATTCCTTCTTTAATTTTGAATTGTTGTCCCAGATGATTTTATGAATTTCAGTGGGCAGGGTTCTTCCTTCTCCTTGTCGGATAGTGGCTGCTACTATAGACTGTATCCACAATTGTGCTTGGATATAACTCAAGGCAAGAGAGGCATTACCTACCTTGGGTTGCTCTGAGGGCCTTTACAATTCATTGATGATAATTTTCTTCAATTTATTCCCAGTGAGGTAATATATCTGCCCCTGTAGACTGTGCTTCATGTTTATTAAGTCCTTGAACATCCTTTTTCAGTTCAGCTGCCTTCTGCTCAGGCTGTGTGCTTTCAGTCTTGGTCTGTAAACTTCCCTGTAAATTCCAGATTTTTGTCATATCACCTTCTAGGAATTTATCTGGCCAAAAATCTGTCTCCTAAGGCTTAAGACATTTTCTGTGTGTGAGCACTTATATTATCATTGATGTCTTAATAACACCAGATGCTTCCTGAGCTGGATGAATGTGGGGCTTTGTCCTGCTCTCCATCCATGGGGTTCCTGAGCTGTAAAAGGACTGGGTACCTGAGTTCCCTAAACCTCCTTCTCCTAGTCTCTAACTCCCTTTTCCCAGTTTCAAGTATTTCTCCAGCCTTTTCTTGCTCTGAGGTAACTGCCTGCATAAGCTGCCTCATCCAAGCTTAAAAGGCACAATACTGAGTTACAGCAGTATGTGCACTGTGGTACAGTAATATTTAATAGACAACAGTAAGGCAGAAAGTTACAATCAATTACAGCATATTACAAAACAGACTTTACGTTCAGTGCTTTTCAGAGCAGCAAAAGATGCTTTTAAGATTCATGAACTTCTCATAACAGAAGAGTATTTGTTTTGAGCTTCTACTGAAATTGTTACGTATATAATAAATGTTTCATTTTGTAGTGGGTATGGCTTGATTGTTTTTGTTCCACTGATTCTTGTAATAAAAAACATGGAAATAGGATTAAGAAAGAGATGCCTTTTGTGTATGTAAAATAATGTGTTGTAATTCTTCTTTTTGTTACCAGATTTCTGAGTTGTATGGGCATCACGCGAAGCTGCAAGAAGTAGGGGAGTTAGTCAAGTGGCTGATTTCCATAGGGGCGAAAGTTGAAACCATTGGAGTGTATGTGCTTCATGCTGTTATCAGGCTGTGTATCAAAGCAAGTGAGTGTTATCTGCAGCTGAAATAAGACAATGATGGCCTTCCTGAGAGAACTGACAACTAGAGGTTTTTTATTTATTTTTTATTTTTTTTAAACAAATTAGATCAGATCATCTAGGTATAACCTTACATGTGCCAATAAGACACTGTTTTAAAAATGTTGTAAACACTCTCTTTGAACTTCTGTACCTGACAGGGGTACAAACCTAATATGGTTGTTCTCTTCCATGGTTTGAAGAGAAAGTGTGATTGATGTGAGTCTTTCATAACCTCAATATATCAGCTTTGGCAAAAATACAGTATTTCTTCCTAGCATCTCAGTGTGGAGCAACAGTGTCTATAAGTCATGAGTCAACCTCAGATTTGCACTTGCTGCGAGTCAGCGAGAACATAGCATCATGTCTCCCACAATGCAGCTGGCTCTTAGCATGATCTGTTTCACATATTTCTTCCCTCTCCTACGCCCTGTGTTTGAGAAAAGGTTTCATACAGATGCATCTTGCCACTCCATAGTGGAAAACAACAGATTCTCTTTCTGCTGTATCTCTGTTTACCATTTATAACTGTTAAAAGAGAGTCCTGACCCTAGGTTCTGTCACAGAGTGGGTTTATTTCAGCTCGAGCTGGGCCCCTTCCAAGATGGACCCCCTCGGTTATTTCACTGTGCTTTTTAAAGCCTTACAGCCTATTATGTCAGTTGTTCATGTGCCTGTCCACATGACAAGTGTGTGTCCTTCATCCTATCAAATTCTTTAACGATGATGATTCCTCTTTGATGGTTGGAGTTTTGGTGTGGGTGACTGCCAACTCACAGTGTTTCATAATCTTTTTGTCCCTTCTGCACCCGATGCTCATCTGTCTTCTGCTGACCCCAGGTAGAATGGGCTCTTTCTTCATCATCTGCTCCTGGAATTCACCTGTCTGCTGCTGCCTCCTGGTAGAATAATTTCTTCCCTTTGATCGTAACCATCACTCTAATTTATATTGCTGTTTGTACAGTCTTCATTAATATTACTTATATAATCTTACAAAGTTGGGTCAGTTATAATATATCAAGGACATGCAAAACTGCTCCCAGCCACTCTTGTGACTAAGAAAAAGTTCAGCCTAGGTTCAGCTTGCAGCCTGAGGCTTCTGCAATCTCGCTACTCATGCTAAGCAAGTTAGCTGCTTATGCCAACTAAAACGCATGATTCGAATAATCAGGTTGAAGATTACTTTAGTTTCCAACAGTAACAAGTGAATATTTTTGATCATTTCAGGAAAGAACAATCTCTTCAGGTGGTTACTGACTCAGAGGCCAGACTTGAAGGATAAGATCAACCAGCAAGACAGAGATGGATGCACCCTCCTGCATATTGTGGCATCTTCCAGTGATTATTCCCAGAAACGCAGTAAGTACAATTTTTTTTGTGTGTGTATGTGTGTAGTGTTTCATTTTCATATGGAAAAATGGATAATGGAAGAAAGTTTCAGACACTAGTGTTTAGTATTTCGTGCTAACGAAGTGTCGTGTTAAGTGTGTGAGTCTGATACATGGCTGGGAGTGTGGAAACCCTCCTGTTGAGTCACGAGGTTCAGAAAGGGCCCCCTTGCTTTCTAAATTCATTCTCAGAATGCAGCCTAGGTGCGGCTGGATCTGGTCTTAGTCCCAGACTTGGTCAGTGGTCTGTATCTACTAGGGATTATGTGAGTGGCCACTTATCAGAGTCAACACTTGCTTGTCAGAGCCCTCTCAGGAGCTTTCACTGGAATAGTTTTGCAAAGTTGCAGAAGATAGGTGATTTGACAGATACAATAGATGCAGAATTGCTGGTGGTAAGTGCACTATCTTACACAAACATAAATGTCATCCCAAAATTTAAATGTTTATCTCTGTAACATTAACTACAATTAATCATGTATGTACTACAATAAGCAAACATAGATTGATACTTAGTGCTGTAGTTAATTATTGACAAGAGGGCATCCCTGCTTGGGGAGGAGAGAGATCCAAGCCCATCAACCCGTCCAATAGTTGTAGTTCTTGCTCTCCTCCAAAACGGAGAATTCTAAATGCCAGATTTATACACTTGGGGAGGTGGGATTTAAGTCAGTTATTGTGTGTTGGTTGGCCCTTAACACGGCTCATTATGTGTCAGGAAAGAACAAAGGAGGCAATTAAAAGTGGTCTGCTTAGCTTCACCAAAGCAGCATCAGGCTGTGAGGCCTCTCCCTCACCCCAAGTGTCCCTCATTTGATTTAGTGCCAGGCTGATGGTGCTTATCGGCACAAGATAAATGCAGTGCTGAGCCCTGCGCTTGGTACTTTGTCTCCAACCCCCCCCCACCCCACCCC
>NW_010165995.1:57431-80790 GCF_000695765.1 Mesitornis unicolor | reverse complement strand
CCTCACTAAATGACTTTTCGGTCTCCCTTAAATTCAACCCAAAGTCTGGGGAGACGCGGAGGGGAGGGGACGAGGGAAAGCAGCTGATCATGTGAAGTGCACGTCAGACAACTTTTTTTCCGTCAGTTTCCACTACTTTAGCCAAGTTTTCGGTACCACATGTTTATATAGTGCTTGGGTGGAGGCTCCTTTCACTGGAGGAGGGAGGAGAAAAGAAAGCCGCCGTGGCTGTGCCCTTACAAAGGCCAGGGTAATTGCATAGTAATGTAGTAGTAGTTTCATTATTTGAATTTGATGAGTGGAAATATTAGTGGTGTCTTAACACTTCTGAGAATATTTACTTATACTCTGTCTAGATTTAGTTTTAAAAGAAAGAAAGGCTACTTTATTTTAAAAACAAAAGTTTTTAATAGTATTCCAGTAAATCCTTAATGTCTTGGGTCTTTTTGAGAGGATTTTTCTCAATTTAAATATCAAGCCTGGTTTGTAAGATGCATCTCAGGAAAACAGGACTCCCCTTACCCATGCCTTTGCAGGGCATCTGACTGGACAGATCTACCTGGCTGGCCTTTTCTGAGGTATATATAGTATTGCTTATAGGCCTGAGGGTAACTTCCCTTTAGTGACAGCGTGGCAATCTGCAATTCACTTGTCTGTTCCACTGAGTTGCAAACTTTAATTCTTGATCTTTGTAAAAAAGGACTTTTCATTCTTCACTAGTGTAAACCAGGTTTCTTGTCTTTATGTAGTAGAATTTTGTATTGTCTGAGGTGACACTTGGGGCTGGTTTACTAACTGGTGGATGGTGGTAGGTTCAAGTAATTGGAATGATGACGTCTTGTAATAGGTGGGCAATGTCCTCCAATTTCCACATCCAGGTGACTGTTTTTCACCAACTTCAGAAGTACTCTTTTCCTGTGCAGTTATGCAGCCATGAAGGACTGAGAGTATTAAAGCTTTGTAGCTTGTAATTTATTTTATAATAATAAAAAATCTTTAAAGAATAAACTCTGCTCCTCACAGCAGATATCTGTTCTAAATTTTGTTGTGCCGTGAAGTAATGGTGAGAAATTAAAATGTCAAGAATCAACTGGTGGTAGTTACTTGTATGTACAACTAAAGGTTCAGAGTTCAAAAAGGCTGCACAGCACAGTGTACTGAATTCCAGTTCAGTCTAGATATATCCCTGAAGAGTAAAACCTTTGGAGAAGATAAGTTATCTTTGGAGTCTTGGTCACTGAAGTATTCATTCTTGCTCAGTTACGGGAAGATTTCCGCCCCCCTACCCCCCCCCAGCAAAGACCTGACGGATTTTATGTGTTTCATGTCCAGGACAAAAAAGTTTGTTCATTTTGTGGGAAAACTACGGCATGCCATAATGTCCTGTGCAGACCACTCCCTCCATGACTCTGTTTAATCTGCTTTATTTGGCAGATCACTGCTGTCCTAACAAGCTGCCTTTTCTCACACACCTGTATGTGTAGTGGTCTTTGTTAAAGCATTGATGCACACGGTATGATCGCTTCCTGCTTGATGAACCTGTCTTGGAAAAGCTACCCCGTGTTTGCCAGTTCAGAAATCTGGAAAGAAAGCAACAAAAATGTTCTCTACTTGCATGCTGCGGACTGTCTGTTTTAGTCTGCTACTCCCAAATTTTTCCCTGGGTGTAAAGTTGGGACCATTTTATGTATCCATGTGTAAACTGCTGGGAGAGGAGTGCTTACTGCCAGTGAAGGTGTGGCTGCTGTGCTCTCTATCTGAGTTCCTGTTCTGCCGATGCGCACATGTGACTTGGAGTGCAGGTATAGTGTCGCTAACTCCAGGTAGTGCTTCAGGGGGTGATGTCTCACATTGCAAAGTACAAATGCTTTTTCAGAATTGAGTCCGAAGCAGCTCTTTGGCTTTTTTACTTGTGGGGACAGGTGCTTTGAGTGTTCTTGCAAATGTCCCTGCATTTGTTCCTGCATTGCTGTTGCTTGCTCTTCTTTCTCCCTTTCCCTCCCCTTCCTTTTTTTTTTTTTTTTTTTTTTTTAAATCTTTCTCTCCTCCTTATCTTTGGTATCTCCATGGTGCACTGACTCAGAGGTTGACACAGATGTTGTGTAATTCCGTTTTTTTGTCAGGAGTTTAAATTTAGTGCGGCAGATGTGAATATAGTCTGCTGACTAGAGCTTACTCCTTCCAGTTAAGAGGACAATCTGAAGCGTTACTAAGCTTAGAGAGGTGTTTTGTAGAGGCATCTTTATAGTTGTGCATTTGCATCAGCTCTGTGCCTGTATTTATCCACATACACTGTAATTTAGGTCCTCCTGCCCTTGAAATTTTGGTAAGGATGTCATGAAATAGGTTAAATATTTCTTACATGAGATTAAAGCACAGTGTGAACTGGGATCTCTGTGGGGGCTTCAGTGGCCACAAAGGCTTTTGATTTACCAGTGAACACTGTGCTGTGCTTTATGTGCAAGATGGCTGTTCTTGTGTAAGAAATCTGGAGGCACTCTGTCATTTATTCTAGCACGTGACCTTCTGGGCTCTCTTCTGGCTTCTGAAAACCACCAACCTTCTCTGTTTCTCAACTTGCGTCCTGGAAAACATTTTCCGTTTTCATTCTTAGCACTCCACAGTTTTCCTGTGCCATCTTGTAAAGAGATGGCTGCTTAAAAAAAAAAAAAAGGTGCTAGTGCGCTGGGCTTTCCAGTAGCAAGCTGGTGAGAGCCCACTTCTGTTGCTGCTGAGCAGGTTGGTGTAAGGGGGTAACTCTTCACTTATGGGAAATCTGGCTGGTAGGAACTTGCTATGAGTGTGGAAGGAAGTTTGAATCAGCTAAAGTATGATCTTTTGTTTGCTGCTAATGAATGCTTTGTTTTTAACAGTGGCAAAACACGGGATCTCCTGGGTGGGAAAAATTAAAAGGAACCTTGTTAAGTGGCTGTTGTTGACGTTACAGACAATGCTGTTGCCAGGGTATGTGGCCACATAACATCAGCTTTTGAAAGCAAGTTATCTCTTGGGAGAAGTTAACATAGCTCTGAGGTGCTTGTTAGAAACATCTTGCTTGATGATATTTTGTCTTCTTGTCCTTCTGAAAACTTTTTGCTAGAGTAGAATAAACAAAAATAACAGAGAATGTGAATGTTCTCATTTAGAGGGTGATAAATTCTAAAGCTAAATCCTCTCTTGCTTTTAAGTCTTCTTATTTTTTTTTTCTCCTCTGCCTTTCTTCTTCACGTTGATTTTGTGCCTCTAGGGGATGCATTGGTCTCCTTGATAGGTGTCTGGAGAAAATGGAAGCTGCTGTTTATTTCTAGTGTGTAATCACAAATTTGCACTTGTGCTACACGTGGTTGCTTAACAGCAGTTAGTCTGTTGGGGAATGTAGAAAAAACAGAACGGGGATAGGTTTTGTGTGTTACAGTCTTGTGATATTCTTTCTGTTCAGGTCTTGCCTGTTGTCCTTCTCTTTGTATTTTACTGCCAAGTGTAGGGTGTTGCTATTTAGTAAGTGATCACTCCGTATTACAAGTGGATTTATATCAAATACTATTTGTGTCCTCCTTCCCATAGATGTACTTTGGGCTCTACTGGAGAGGAAACTTACTAACCAAAATAAGAATTACCTATGAGGCTGCAGTGTAACTGTGTATCTATTTGCATAAATGGCAAGGAACATTCTTAGAGATACTAAAAATACCACCATTTATTTACCTCTGTAAAAAGTGAGGAAGTTTGTAAATAAATGCTAAACAGTTGTCTTTCAGTTCACTGTTTTTCAGGTTATGTCAGGATGGCGTAGCAGTTGTGATCCATCTGTAAGAACCTGTTTGTTTTGATAAAGTTTGGACTCAATATTGAAACAGTAGCTTAGTTGTCTGATAAATGAATGTCTGGCTTTTGTCAGAAACTCTTTTGAATGGATCTTTTATTTTGTTAGAAATGTCTGGTTTGTAGCTCCTATTTAAGATTCTCTGTGACTGAAAGTTGACTTCAGTGGTTCAGACAGTGATGATGGTTTAGAGCAAGTGCTTGCCCTCTCATTTTTTGGCCGAAAGGTGCCATGTTTGGGAAGGAGGAGGCAGCTCTTGTCTCCATGGATTGAGTTTGTTAACTGCTGCAGGGTTTTCTGCCACTGCATTGTGTTTGCAAATGAGAAATTGGGACTGGAATAACTAGTAAGAGTGCTCCTGGACAGTTGGCTGGTTTAGATGGATTTGTGTTTGTTAAATATGGTGTGCCTGAGTATTTCCTGCCATACCCTCATAGCCAGATCAGACTGCAGGGCTCTAAAAAGCTGGAAGAGTAGGTTTTTGGCATCAAAGTATAGGGATGGTGTAAATCTCAGCGGTGGGCCCACTATTGTCAGTGTCACATCTGCCCACATGTGGCCTCTGAAGACAGCTAGACTGTAGGTTGTACTTGGGCCCACAAAGCTGCATCCAAGCCTGTCTTTTACTGACAGCCCCTGCTGTGGTGGTGCTCTATTTGCAGCAGTGTATAGTGCGAAGGGCAGAATGTGTAGCAGGAGATTTTGCTGTTACAGCTGCTGTCTTTGTGGTACCAGGTGACATGGATTTTTATTATTCTGGATGGCAGAACTGCAGCAGTATTTCTGGTTTGTGGGCTAGGTGCCGCTTCAGTACTGATTGAGAGTGGTTATGGAAGGTGGGTAGCCAAAATCCAGTACTTGCTGCGTGTCGAAAGGAAATGCCTGGAATGCAGATGGTGGCCAGACATTGAGAAAACTTTCAGGCTACAGCTACACCAGAAGAATTTCAGGAACTGTTCATCGAGCTTAGTGTATGTTGAGGCTTTCTGCACAGTGCTTTGGAAAAAAGGGTTATGGAAGGATTCTTCTTAGTTAACAAAAATGAGATGGGTGATGGAGAGTTAGGTTTAATCTAGCATTTAATGTTCACATCTGTGTTGTCTGAAACAGCCACAGAGGAATGTTGGGCCTTTCTCACAAGATTTAGGAATTGTGAAGTGGAATTCCACTTGCTTATAACAAGATAAGCAAAAGAAAGCTTTAACTCAAAGGTCAGTAACTATTTCCTCTGAGATTTGTTGACTCTTTTTCGTTTTCAAAGGAGAATGGTGGTAGTTCTATAATATTAGTTAAGATGATACAAAACAAAACAGCAGGAAATATGCTTTTAAATAACCCTATGCTGGCTGGCGTAGTAATAAGGGAGGAGGAGGAAAACAGAGGCTTTTCAGTCTTTATCTGTTTCACCAAATTAAATTCAATTTCTAAAACTGAGTCACAAAGCCTTGCGATTTTTTTCACGTTAACCTTTGGAATTAGCTTGGAAAATGAGAGTAAGTACATATTGCTGTGCCTAAATTTGAAGTACTGCCTAAAAACTTGCTTGTAATGGGGAAAGCAGAATGCTTCAGAGGAACTGTTAATGCCTCTGAAGTACTCTGGATATTGTAAAAAAAGAAAGTTTGTTGAGAAACAGAAAAAAGTTTGTTGTTGCTATTAAATGCTGTGATACTTTGTGTTCAGATTTTCTGAAATACAGCGGAGGTAAACCTAACCCATTACTGCTTCTTCAAGGAGGGGTAGGGAGTCTCTGGTGGCAGTAACACACAGGGGCCTGAGAGGCAGCGGAGCTCCAGGGCAGTTTCTGGTTAGTGCTCCCCAGCTCTTTTCTCTCTGCTTTGCTGGCTAACTTGTCTTGGATGAGTCCATTGACTTGAAACCAAAGCACAATGTGGCTGAAATTGCTAACTTGAGGCAAAGGCCAGATGGCTGTGCTGCCTGTGAAATAATCTGGTGCCAGTCTCAGTAGGTGTCTTGGCACTTTCTTTCATGTACTTTCTTGAGAGTGGAAAAATGTCCTGCTTGTACTGATTACTACTTTTGTACAGAGATGCTTACAAGAAATTTCTCTACAGCTGTTAGGAAAACCTCCCTATTCCTAAGACCTATTCCTGAAAGCAATTTCCCTTTTTGGCCATTGCTTTACTTTTATAGCTTAAATAAACTACTGTGCTCTACACATACAGGTTCTGAAATTGTCATGTTTAAATAAAGACAAGATTTTTGTGTAAGGGGGATGAATATACTTCTATCCAAAGAGAAACTCCCTGAAGAGCCATGTTCCATGGAAACGTAGTAGAATTATTTTTGTTCCGATGGGCTGATCAAAAGATTGAACGTTATGTTTGAACTGGGTTTTTTTAGCTGTAAACTACTATGAGAAATGTAGCTGAATAACTAGTAAAAAGTTTCTTATGCCAGAAGAAACGTAATGAAAAATTGAAAGCCAATGCAGAGTTCAGTAGGTCCCATGTGCAATGTGACAGAGAAAAATCTGTGTGATACTGGTTGAAAGCTCCAGTGGTTTTTCTTGAGAAGAGGAAGTCCTTATTTTCAAATATGTCTTGGATCTTTGTGCAGCTGTTCTTGCATACGTGACTTGTGCAATTGATTTCCCGAATTACTTTAACAGATTAGAATTTCATAGTCATTCTCTTGCATTCACGCACCAGCGTTGTAAATACCAATCCTGCAAACTATCGTTATGTAAATATACTTGAACGTAGCTGGTGTACTGCTGGGTAAAACCATAGTAGTACTTTTGGAGTGACTTTTTGACTGCTTAAATACACACAGACTGCTATTTAGTTGGACAGTTGCAGGAAAAATGCTATCATTCTTTTGGATTGTGGATTCAAATTTAGTCTGAAGTCATATATGGAGAACTGAAAGGTGCTATCTTCTATTTCACTGTTTTTTCCCTTTCCCCTCACCCTCTTTCCCCCCTCTAGTACACAAGAGGCACCGTGACAGCCTTCTCTCCTTTTGATGCCAGAGCTGATGCAGAAGCCCTTCGTAAGGCCATGAAGGGAATGGGTAAGAATAATTTATTATTCAGAAAGGACTCTCACTTCTGTCTTGAAAACATCCTTTCTGAACTAATTTTTTAAATGTTAGCAGATAAGTATAGGGCATGCGTCTACATGCCATGGAATGACAACCCTAGGACTGCAGGAGTCTGGGCATGTCCTACTTTTGACTGCTGCTCTTAAGGATGTTTATTTTTAGGTTAGCATAAGGAAAAAAAGAAAGTGTTTTTCACATTACCATTAAAAAATGATACTCAACAGGCTTTTCTGCACACAGCATTTACTGCACAGTAAGCTAGAATGTGACTTCGCAGGTGACAACTGTGGAGAATTCTGGCAGTACAGTAGCAGCTCTGTGCTTGGAAAACCTGCAACTGTCCCGTTGGTGTGGGAGTCTGTAAGCACATTGCAGTTACTGTGAACAAAGAATACAAGCACACAGCATGAATGTCGAATAACGAGTCATCTGTAAAGTCACACTGTAGCTTTCTGCCCCGAAATTTCCCTGTGAGAACGAATCCTAATTTGCTACTTTTTTGAAGCTGCCTGCAGGAGGAAGCAGAAGGAAGGGACGAAGGGAAGTGTGATACACCTCAGCCTATTGACACTTTCAGGAGGGCTAGTAAGATGCTGTGCTGTGAGGGCTACTTTGCAAACTATTGTATATAAAATGCATAATAGCTCTGCAGTTCTGTACTCTGGGGTATTTGGGGTTACTGGACTGAGTTTTGCTGTAAATCAGCAGATTATTTATTCCAAAGTAAATCTCTTAGTGAGCCCAAAGGCAAGGCTCCTCTGTAGAATACAGACTGTGACTAAATGTTATAGCTAATTCCTGGGATGCTGGAAGCAGTGTCTGAAACAGTGCTGATGGAGAACAAACAGCATGTAAGGTCCTCCAGCCATATTTTTGCAACAGCAGAACACCAAACCTGGCGGCTCAGCTTGGGTTATGGTGACATTTGTTGCTTAAATGCTTCTGCTGTTTGTCAGCAAGCTGTTATTTTCAAAGCATCTTTAATTGTCTTTTGAGTTTGTGCCACTGCTGTTTGTTTAAATTTTAGTGTGTGTTTGTAACTCTTTGTTCTTTCTTATTTCAGGGACTGATGAAGAAACTATTTTGAAGATCCTTACCAGCAGAAACAATGCTCAGCGTCAAGAAATTGCATCTGCCTTTAAAACCTTATTTGGCAGGGTGAGAAGAAAAAAAAATAACTCTAGAAATGAGCTGAATGTGGCCTATGAAAACTTTGAGGCACATTCATCGCGAGCTCTGTAAAAGGTTCCATTGAAGAAAATATAGTTTTGCTTCTGTCTCCCCCTCTCCCTCTCCCTGTCATATCCTTAAATGCTGGCTAATTTAGAATATTCCTTTAAGATTAGCACAAAGGAGTTACTTTCTTCTATATTTCAGTCCAATATGTCTTAGATGGGTTTTTGTGCAGAAGCTCCTGTAGTTCCCTGTTAACATGCTTCTAGTACTGACCTCATTCTCAGTATGGAAAAAGTTCTCAGATATTTTGAAACAAGATCTGCAACAGAAGATGATAACAGAAAAAGAATGTTCTAGAGTGAGAAAATGTGGCAGAAATAAAGCAGCCTAATACTATAGGAGAGAACAAAAGCAAGTAATGGTAGATAAAGCCTTAAGTGAGTTCAAAGCTTGTTGCTTTCTTAAAGCATTGTTGGATCTATTAATACTCTAGCTGGGTAGCCTTTGTTTCAAATAACAAGTGCAGGGTTTAAAACTAGGGTTTAAATAATTTCTATATTGGAAAAAATATTAAAAAATCACTATATGTTTCAGGTTTTCCAAATGCCCATATATCCTTTTCTTCTGCCTTATTTGGCTACGTTTGTTTCAGTTCAAATAGCAATTAAAACAAAGAGAGTCTTGTCCCTTGTGCTTTTTGATGTGTCTTCAGAGTCTTCTGGTTTGCAGACACACATGCATCAATTTTAAATGGTGAGTTCCTGTTCATTACAGCACTGTTTGTTCTGCATTAGGATCTTGTAGATGACCTGAAATCAGAACTGACTGGCAAATTTGAAACGTTGATGGTATCCTTGATGAGACCAGCATGTATTTTTGATGCACATGCCCTGAAGCATGCCATCAAGGTAAGAGGACTGAGGGAAGGGAATTAATACATGGTATGAAATGTTTGTTGTTCTCTTGTTGTTTTTAGGAATGAACTTTCAGTGAGTTGTTAGGGAAGTGCTAATAGAAGTAGCCTTTTTTTAATTAGGAATGTTATGCTAATACCTGCTATTATTGCTAATACAATAGTTTTGCCTGGTTTCTTATTTAGTCGAGTAATGCGTTAGAGGCAATTTAGAAATCTAGTCTGTATAATGTTTTATGTGGAATTATTTTAATGAGAAACTATGTAATGTTAAGAGAACGGTGTTGCTGTAGATGCAGATTAAAATCTACATAGTGTAAGATTTGTGCCTTCTGATTTAAATATAATGAGCAGATGTGCATGTTGCTTTTAAATTCTTTTTGTTGCTCAGGTACAGTGCTGAAGTCCAGTGGACACTAGATTTTTCTGCTATGAGCAACCTAGGTTTTATATCTATACAGCTGTATGCATGATCTGCATTTTAGGTCAAGGCATTTCATTAAAGTGTGATGCTTTTTGTATGTCTCTTCTTGACTATTATTTAAGCTATAGAGTGTTTTACACCTGAGGGATTACAGTGGAACTCCAAAATTGGTGGGATAGCATAGCTGTGTAAACTGATGTCCAGCACCAAAATGACAAGCAGGCACTATCTGTATTATTGAATGTATTCTAGAGGCTGCCTCCAGTAATACAGGGGGAAGAGTTGATAGCCCTGTCAGTGTTACATTTCTAAGGTTTCTCTCTCCAGCTGAATGCGTTCAGTGCCTTTCTGGGAAGGCCGTGTAACGAACAATTTACAATCTGTATGTGTGCTGTCTTCCATGTGGCCCTATGTTTTTTTCCTCTGTCACACCTGTCTGATATCATCAGCCTGTGGAAATTCAGGAATTGGATGTCCCTGGATTAATGACAGAACCTGTTAATTAAAGCAGAGGACATTGAACTTGACTTGTGTTAGCTAGTGCTTGGCTGGGTGACACACTCCCAGGATCTTTGATGACCCACTGGTTAATATGTAGGCTTCTGTCAACTGTGCAAGCTGGGGCTCGTGAACCCATGACCCAGCAAATAGTATCTCAAACAACAGAAACTTTAATCCTGGAAGGGGAGATGGCACCTGACAAAGAAACTGATAAAGGCTTTGTCTAAATGGAAAATATATATTCCAAAGTTCCTCTTATTGACTTACGAGTCAAAGACCGGCAGGGAAATTACAGAACAGATGGGCGTAAGAGGGAAAATAGAGATAGTGATACAAGAGTGGTTTTGTTCTTGTCACTTACAAAAAACAGTATTAAACATGAGGGGATTTCAGAAAATGCGTTTGCACAGGAAAAATGTTGATACCAGCTGCAGTTCAGCTAAGGTGAATAACAACAGTATTCTCTGCAATAGCAGAGACGTCAGTGCAAGATAACAACTCAGAGCATTAAGTCTGTTCTGAAGACTGTCCCATCGATTTTCAGTGCTGCTGCTACTTAGGCTGCTTAGATGAGAGCTAATATAATTGTGCTTGCCTCACTTGTTGAGTAGGTGTGTTCCTGAAACAATCTGCATTTTGAAAATGGTTACATGTAACCTAGCAGATTTGTATTTTGGATATCTTTATATGCAGTTAGTATTCAGATTTTCTTTATAGGAAGGATTGTAAATAACACTCCGAAGCAAAAAATACACAGTATTGTATTTTGGCGTTGCTTTTGTGAAGTGACTCCTTTGGAAGCACGAACAGCAATGGCTTATTGTTACCAACTCAGACTTGTGGAAACAAGATACTGCCTTGGCTTTTGTAAATTTTATCCTTGTAAAAGTGAAGAGTGCCTGTTGTGTCTGCTGTAATTAGAGTGCAGCAGCTTAAATTATCTGGGTCAGCTATTCTATTGTAAAATGTGTGTGTTTGCAGTGAAAGAGAGGGTGGGTTTAACACAGAGCAATTCATAGAAGGGAAGGGTAAAGACTGCTGGGTGGCTCTGCGTTTATCTGTGTACCTGCTGATGAAAGGCATTCTATGAACTAGAGCTGAGATAGAAACTGTTACTCTCTTCATTCAGTTACCTTGATGTCATTGACTGTACCAGTGAAGAACTGAGGCATATCTGGGTGTGCTTGAACGTGGAAGGGCTCATCTGAATCCTGCAGCAGTGAGCTTTTATTAAGCATTGGGTTGGTTTTGGAACAACCCAGAACTGGAAGAAATTCTTTCTGAAACTCCCACAATATACCAGATAAAAAGAAAATGATTTCTCTTTATTTGGTCAAAATGAGTTGATACTTGCTTTTGATTGTCAAAGAGAATTCTAATTTTTCTTTTGTTATTCCACCAACGGATTTATACTTTTTTTGCTTGCACCCCTTTAGGGAGCAGGAACCAATGAGAAAGTGTTGACTGAGATTCTTGCCTCCAGAACACCTGCAGAAATGCAGAATATTAAACAGGTTTATCTGCAAGGTAAAGTTCAGTATAAAACGAAGTTCTGTGGTGTCTGTTCAGTTGTCTTAATAGAACTTTAGTGCGTATTTCAAATAAGGTCTATCTGTGAACTGACAGATATGTTCAATAAGTGGGATTTTGTTCTGCTGTGTGGCAAAACTTCCTATTGAAAGAAACATTGAGTTTGAATTGTAAACTAAAGTAGTTTTTATTTTGGGGCTATGACTAGGATGCAGGTTGTGGTGTTTTGTGCTTTATAGTTAAAATTCATTCAAATGCATTTCTCTTTCACTCGTTATTTTCATCCCTTTGAATCGAGATTTTTAGTAATTGGAAACTAGAAAACTGGTATGACTGGAAGAAACAGAAGTTACTTTTTGTCTTTTGCTCAGTGTTCTGTTCAAATACATTTGTGCTAGAACAAGTGCAGCTTTTTGGTTGTCCACAGGAGTGTGTGATTTTACCCTGTTATTCTGGGGTTGATTTTTTGTTGTGTGTGGTTTTTGTTGTTGTTTGTTTGGGTTTTTTGTTTGGTGTTTTTTTGTTTTGTTTTGTTTTTAAGGCAGCGTTTAATTTAGCACGTTTATTTTACCTCTACGAAGATTCCTGCCCCACAAAATAATTCTCATGTCTTAATGAAGTTCAAGGTAAAACTTAGGGTCTCCATGGACAAAATACATTAGTACCAGACTTTTCTGGGCTCACAGCTGTTGTACAGTTGTCAGACTGCTGTATTTCAGCATAACTCCAGATCTGTGTGCTCTTTAGCTCCCTGAAGAGCTGAATCTAACTTTGTATTTCAAAATATTTTGAGCAATCTCCTCTTGATACTAGATGTGAGATTTTTTTTTTTCACCTCTTTTACAATAATGTTAGGTTATAAGTGAAGGCAGAATATATTCTAATTGTTAAAGCTTTTATGATAAAAGATTCCACAAACTGTGAGTCAAATTAACTTTTTTGCCTTTCCTTGCTTTTGCCTCAAAATAATAAGGAAGTCTGTAAGGTGGTGAATGGGTATTGCTCTTTTGCAGAGTATGAGGCCAACTTGGAGGATAAGATAACAGGAGAAACATCAGGTTATTTTCAGAGACTGCTGGTGGTCCTGCTGCAGGTCGGTATCTCTTGGTGTGCACGCATATGTGTATGATTTTCACTTGCTTTCCTGTCTGATGTACACTTGTCACTTTCTGCTTACTCAGCTGGGATTCTAGATAGGCCTGGTGATAGGCAGGATTGGTTCTGAAACTGAATCACTTCCCCTGGCTTGCAGGGTCAGTTATGGTCTGTTACGGGTCATTTCAACATCACTGGATTGAAAAACTTCTGTAATGCCCATGAGCATAGCAGAATGTGTGCTACGTGGGGTTTTGAAGGTAACAGGAGATCAAAACATTTCTTTCATAAAGATACATACAAGCAAGAATGGAAAAATAATGTGATTTTGGAGAGGGTGCTTTGGGGATTGACTTCTCACAGTAACTCTTACAGGCTTGATATAACAAATAAGTTGTTGGGGTCTTTTTATTCAACTTTTCGTTCTTCAGTTTACAATTTTAAAACATCCTCTTTAGGCGAATAGAGATCCTGATGGCAGCGTCAATGAAGGTCTCGTTGAGCAGGATGCTCAGGTGAGTGAATGACTTGGGGTTTTGGGCATTGCTACAAGTTACCTTGCAGAGATTGTATATAGCTAGAATTCAAATGTGAGAGAGAAATTGTTAAGTTTCTTTCTGTGTGCTTCTTACTACATTTTCCTGTGCTTTTATATGTTCTGGACAAAGCAGTGTCAAAGCCCAAAATATTTGGAGTAAGATTTTTGGCACTTCTGTATTTCAGTGTTAAGCATGTCTTGTTCCGCTTATTACTTAATGAGGTGCCTGAATGGAACAGTGATGAGATCATTGGAAGAAAGGGTTAGGATTGCTGAGGCTTTGTGACAGAGACACCCACTGCTGGAAAACTCAGAGATGTTAATGGATTATGCCTTAATATCTGAACTTGAACTTCTCTCTGAATTCAGTCCTTACATATCATGTATCATATGTGTGTAGTAGTGAAATGTTAATGCTATTTGGTGAGGGATGCCTCCATAAAGGGTGAAATACTAAAGAGAGAATATACCAAATATTCTGATTTACTGTAACCAGATGACAGTTTAAGAATTGCCTCTAAAGAGTTTCTAGGGACTCACATACTGTCCTCTGCGAGTGTTGTCCGTGATGGCACTGATCACTACACCTATGCTTCAGACAGGAAAAGGAAGACCAGGAGTAAAGAGACTGTGATGCAGTCTCTTGCTGGATGTTACTGGCTTTGTTAGTTGTAGTGATGGTCAATGTTTCAGTGATTTGATTACAGAACTCATTTAATACATTCTTCTTGGTTATTTCACATAACTCTGGGCTAGACGTTTTCTTCTCATAAATTGTCAGTTGAGATGAAAGAAAATCTATTGATTGTTCAAGGTGGCAAGGAAGAAAAGCAGAATACCAGATCAATAAAATGTTCTCCTGATAGCAGGGCAAGATGGGGAGAGAGACAGGCCAAATGTGTATTACTGGCACAGGCCTGTCCTTTGCTATGTAAATTCAGAAAGCATTGTTTTCCTGCTATTAAAACTAATCCTGTGGAAACCAGAGCCTGAAAAATAGTGAGGCAAATGTTTGAATCACTGACCTGACTGTTTCAGGAAATTGCGTCAGTCTTGCCTTTTAGCTGGGTTTACATCATTGATGAAACCCATGAATCACAGGCCTTGTTAGGTAGATAAGAGTCTTTTTTGCCTCTTTAGTTGAGTTTAAACGAGCATCTAAATTTAGGAGACACCATACTTAAACTTAGAAAAAGTCTTGGTTTTCTAAATGGTCTCTGTAGTTTATGTACATTTAGCTTGAGCTAATGTGTTCTGTCTTGTTTCTCTTTATTGATATCTTTACATTCAACATCTAACATAGCTGGAACAGATTTAGAAATTTTGGCAGGTATAGATGGTATATTGAGGTATGTGACTGTGCAAATGCAAGACTGGTTTTCGCTACCAAATGTTTGTCTTGATGAATATGATATTCTGGGAGGGATTTGAAACAGTAGAGAGCAACCTTTTTATTCAGTGGTGATTTTTTTTTGGGGAGGTGGTCTGTGATTACTTGCATTAATTGAAACCAGTTTGGGGAACGCACATTCACGCTATGAGATAGTGTGAATGTGCAGAGAACTTGCAAGACTTTTCTGAGAATGGCTGAAAGAGAAAGTTTAACTTTTTGGAAGAGATGTTGGGAATATATATTTTTTTTAAGTTATACAGTTGACGGACATTTTGGGTATTGCACAGCAGCAAGGCAGGTGAAAACTTAGAGCTCACATAAAATGCCATTCACAACTTCTAGGATCTCTGCAGAAAAGCATTCCTGGAGTTTCTAAATGCTGTGCTGGGACTTCACATCTGCTACTGGGTGGAGAATGCTGGTATTCATTTGAAGAGCTTGACATGTGTTATTTTGAACAAAATGTCCTTGCAATGCCTTGATAGCCTTTTTCCTCCCACCCTTTTGTACTCTGTACCATTAATGTTAAAAAGAGCGTGCAGCAGTCACAAACGCATTTTGAATAGGTTTGTGGGAGAAACATAGATAGGAAGTTTGTAACGTCACATTCAGGTTTTATGTTATAGACAAACAGATGGCCAGCAGTGTTGCTATGCAGCAAATTTGGTTGCCTGGATTTTTCTAGGAAATATTAGACTGCCTGAATATAGGTGTAATCTGTTTGCCTGTCCTCTGCTCTCCCTGAGGCGGGAGAAAAACGGCTATATACTATGATATCAACAGACCTTTCTCCTTGCATGGTGTTTAGCACATTATTTGCAAAGGAACTTCTGAGTGTCAGGAAAAAGAACTACTTTCATTTTCTGAATTTTTTTTTCTTTCCCATTTTCCCCCTTCTGTTGCTTGCTCCAGCTTTTTTAGAAGTGCTTAAATTTCCTAAGTGCTCCTAATGGTCCAGTCATTATTTGCATTGAAGAAAGACTTGCCTGGAGAGCAATGAATGTGCTGAATTGATTAAAATCTGTTACTGATTAGGTTTCATGTGACTAAGAATTTAGCAGCCCACAAATCCTGGTTTTGTGAGCTTCTAAATACATCTTCTTCTCCTTCTTGGAAAACTTCTTCCTGGGCCAAGTTAGCATGGTTCTCCCATTGAGATGAATCATCATGTGAAGTTTTTCTAGTCTGATTTGAAAAAGAGGAAGAAAAAAAGCAGTATTAGGAATGGATTTTATCTCCTGTATTATTACAGTTTCAGAAAATTCTAGGCTTATGAGAGAGGGACTGTGCATGCGGTCAATTCTAGGGCCTTAAGCAGTATTACTTATGTAAATACTTTCACAGTTGATTTCAGAATTTATAACATTTCTTTCTACAGTCAGTTCAGTACTTGACAATTCTATTTTTTTTTCTCCAGCTATAGCTTGTTAGTAAGTTTAATGCAAGTTTAATGCTCCTTAGAGTGAGACAAATACTGCTTTTCAACAGGGTGCATGGACACATAACAAATGCTGTTGTTTTGATCTCTTGAATTTACAACAGGTTTTGTTTAGAGCTGGGGAGCTGAAATGGGGAACAGATGAGGAAAAGTTCATCACCATCTTGGGAACCAGAAGTGTTTCCCATTTAAGGAGGGGTAAGTAGTATGGTTTCATGTATGACTAAAAACTTCTGCCTGAGGTCTCAGTATTACCCAGTTAGTGGTAGACATGATAGAAAAGTTGCTTTCAGTACTGCATTTGTTAAGCCCAGAAATCTTTAATTGCCTCTTCCTTCTACTTAATACATTTAATTTTGTTTCCTGTAATTCAGTTTCCCCACAGCAGTGGTGATCTCCTGCTTGAAGGAAATCAATACTGCAGATGTGCAATAGGTCTGACTGAGGGACAGCTGGAGCGTTTCTTTCTGGATACTTGCTTGTTTGGGGTTGTTTTTTTAACTTTTGAAAGAGGTCATGGCAACAGAAGTGATTCTGAGAGTCTGTTATGAGTCATCATAGCCTGATGGAGATCCAGCCCTGAAAAGATCAACTCTTTTATAGGCGCATACCCTATTAGCTGTTAGTAGAGACAGTAATATTTTTTCCTGCTCCTTACCCATTCATAAGTCTGTTTTACCAAGCTGTTGAGGCCATTCGAAATAATGACCACTAAGTTTTGCTTTGGTCCTACAATTTTTTTGTTTTTCTTTTTGAATCTTTGGATTCATTTGTATTTTCAAAGGTAATTTGCTTTGTGATTTTACTGTTTAGTTTTTTTACCATTATTTGCAATGAAGTAATCCCAGAGTTTGTTTTGATGCATCCAACATTTACTTAGCATAATAGAAAAGTAAGGTTTCATAGAAAACTTCAGGTCTTACAGATATTCATGAACACAGACTCAAATAGACTGCCAATAGGACAGTTTGAGTGAGGTTTGTTTGATATGGTAGCCCAGTTTAGACAAGATCTTGTATTCAGGCTGAATGATAGCTTGCCTTGAGAAAAATGCTTATCATTTCCTAAAACTTCCCCGCTTTCCCTTTTCCTCTTCTTCCTACACACTTTCGCTGGATGAAATCAGTGAATCATCACAGAATCACAAAACATTTGAGTTTGGAAGGGACCTCTGGACATCATCTTGCCCAACCCTGCTTGAGCAGGGGTACCTAGAGCAGGCTGCGCAGGATTATATCCAGAGGGCTTTTGAATATCTCCAAAGACTCCACAACTTCCCAGGGCAACCTGTGCCAGTGCTGAGTCACCCTGACAGTAAAAAAATGTTTCCTGATGTTGAGACAGAACCGCCTGTGCCCATTGCCTCTTGTCCTGGCACTGGGCACCACTGAAAAGAGCCTGCGTCCATCCTCTTTACACCCTCCCTTCACATATTTGTACACATTCATAAGATTCTGCTTGAGCCTTCTCTTCTCCAAGCTGAACAGTCCCAGCTGTCTCAGCCTTTCCTCATAGGAGAGATGCTCCTGTCCCTTAGTTGTCTCAGTGGCCCTTCACTTGACCTGTTTCAGTTGCTCCATATCTCTTCTGTACTGGAGAGCCCAAAACTGGACCCCAGGCTCCTGGTGTGGCCTCACCACTGCTGAGCAGAGGGAAAGGATCCCCTCCCTAAGCCTGCTGGCCGCCCAGGATACCATTTGCCACCTTTGCCACTAGGGCACATCGCTGCTTCCTGTTCAACCTGGTGTCCACCAGGACTCCCAGCTCCTTTTCTGCAAATCTTCTGTCCTGCTGTTTGACCCCCAGCACGCGTACTGGTGCATGGGGTTGTTCCTCCCCGGGCATAGGAATGTGTTGTATAGTAGCAATCAGATAGGAAATAGATATTCTTCCCTCTGGCATATTTTAAATGAGTGGATGATGACATTCAGATGGCGCTAACCTGCACTGAGTGGGATACTGGGAGAAATGCTGGCTAAACTTGTGACTAAGCACACTTTCCGTTTTGCAGTGTTTGACAAGTACATGACTATCTCTGGCTTTCAAATTGAAGAGACCATTGACCGTGAAACCTCTGGTGATTTGGAGAAGTTGCTTTTGGCAGTTGGTAATTATGTCTTAATAGATCTAGAGTGGGCCTTCTTCATTTACTCCTAGGCCTCCTTAAATTGCAGTTGTTACAGGAAGTGGCATGAAAACAGGGTTACTTTAAAAGTTAATCACCTGTGATCTATTTTTGTATTTGGAGAACAGGCCTGTATTCGTCCTTTAATAGCTGTGTGTGGCGGGGAGTGCAGGGGCTCCAGGTGGGCAAGGTTGGGTTGGAGGGGTAGGGGATGGTGTTGAGCTGCATTCTGTTTGGTCATGTGTACCTCTATCAGGAAGTGAGACAAAACTCTGCCTTTGTTTCTATTCCTGGCATCTCACTTAGGACAATGTCATAGTACATTTGTAACTAGGAGTAGTATTTGACTAGCAAGGTCTCTTTCTATTGGAAACATACAGTGCATTCTAACTTCTAGAAGCTAAAGAGTTGAGGCAGAGGAACAGACTAGGTGGCAGCTGTATACTTAGCTGTCCACACTGGAGAGAATGATTCAGTAACACACACCTTGTCTTGACAGTGAAAGATTTTCCTGCACTGAAGAGCAATCAGTAATTTAATCCTTCGTCTTCTTTCAGTGAAATGCATCCGAAGTGTGCCTGCCTATTTTGCCGAGACTCTCTATCATTCCATGAAGGTATGTGCACGTTTTTCCATACATGATTTTCCATCTCCCCCAGTTACAATTCATCTCCCTTTCGCTTGTTCCTTGTTTCTTCTTCTGCTGCAAATACCATCAGGATCCTGTATCAGTAAGCATCTGCAAAATGTTTGGGGAATGCAGGTCTGAGACAGGATACAAATGATTCATAAGCTTTACTTCAAGTTCACTGTAAGTTTGTCAGACCATAAATCTTTTATAGGAATCATCAGCCCCATCAGCTGTTTTTGGACTTGTTACACTAGAAAATGTCTGAGTAGATCCACTGGGTACCTTCAGCTAAATAAAAACTACAGTGTGTTTAGGTGGTGGATTTACAGGCTGAAGGTGTAGTTAGCTCTGAAACACATTTTGATGACTATCCATCATAGCCATCTAAGGAAAGAGGCTTAAACAGCTACAAAAGATTTTGCAGGGGAATCCCATCAGTGACACAGCTGTGTTTCTGTTGGCTTTGCCTTCTCTTGGATAGGAAGAGATAAGCAGGGAAACTGTATTTTTAACTCTCAGTGGCTAATATTAATTAAAACCAAGGTAGGTAGTCTATTGTTTTCAGGCAAGTTATCAGCTTCCCTGAAGAATCTCATCATTCCCTCTGCAGAAAAACATTGAAGTATGTTTGTCACCAGATGGTTGTGTTGATGAGGTATCAGCATGAGAATTAGTGAAAAGAGATGAAGTGATAGCTTAATTTTGAAAAGCTGTTTTGCTTCTTTTGTAAACATCAGTGTAAAATAAGATTCAGGTGGAGAATACAAAATATTGTATGCTGAGCTGTATGAGGAAGATTACTTCTTTCTTATTTACCTATTTTTATTTTTTAGAGAATGCAACAGAAGACCTTTTTCTGTAGGTTTTAGAATCTTTTACATTTCTATTATGAGAAGCCTGATTAATGTCTGCTGGTGAGATCCTCATTTTTTTTTAAAAATGTAAATAAAAATCATTAAGCACTTCAGATAAGACAGATCTTCATTCTCTACTTCAGCAGAAGAGTTTGTACTTCTAATTTATCAGTTTGTCATGATACCGTTCTATAATGCGCGAAGTTTGCTTTCATGATTAGGTGGGGCAGAGCCTGTTTTTTACCAGATTCTAATGTCAAATCCTACTCAGAAACCACCAGACCCATGGCATAACTTTTGAGCAGCTCTAGGGCATTTTTAGATGTAATCCAAGAATATTACACCCAGTCGAAGGATTGAGTGGCCCTGGACGTTAGGCTGAAGATGATCGTGGGGGCTCTGCCAAGTCCTTCCTTGAGGTGCCTTAGCAGGTCAGCACGTGAAAATTTGTATTGCTTCAGCTTGTGTGGAGTCTGCCTTGTCTGAGTAGGAGAGGTCAGGATGTTAGTCTAGCACAGCCTGCCAGCACAGGATATATTAAAAAAAAATAAATTAAATCAGCAAAGATGAATAAAAGAGTGAGGCGTGTTTGTGTAGTTGGAAAAGGTTTAAGTTTGCCATCAAAATAAACAGCTGAGTAATTTGTGGAGTTGGTTGTTCTGCCTGTGCCTTGCTCTGTACTATGTTACATGCTTTGTATTTGTCATTGTTAGGATTTATGTACCCAGTTCCAGAACCTGATTGCAATTCTGCAGTCTCAGACTACATTGAAAGGATGGTTTGCATGTGATTCTGATTGTGGTGATCAGATATAGTACTCTGTAATCTTGGAACTGGATTGTTTTAAATTTGTGTAGGCATTCACAGTTGAAGCCTGTGAGATGAAATAAAAGGTCTGACTGTATAGCACTTCATAGAAGTCAAGGGCTTAGAGTACCTTGCATGGTCAGTCCTCCGTTCTCCACATTGCAGTGTGAATGTCTTGTGATATTGTCCCAGATATTCTCTGTTTTGGAGTAGAAATGTAATGCAGGAGTGTTTTGAGACACTGCTTGCTTTCTTGTTGCACCCTGGTTTTTATTTGTTGTTTTGATACAGCATCTGTCTAGAACAAACTCATATTTTAATATTATTTAAACTTTTCTCTTTAGGGGGCTGGCACTGATGATGATACCTTGATCAGAGTCATGGTTTCAAGGAGTGAAATCGATCTGTTCGATATTAGACAAGAACTCAGAAAGAATTTTGCAAAATCATTGCACCAAATGATTCAGGTAAAATTACTGTTCCATTTTTTGATAGGTGTCATTATTTTCTCTGTTTATTTTTATGGGAGGGGACCAATGTGAGTAGAGCTGGACAACTCGGTGTACTCTGAGAGCAGGGATGGTTGGTCTGCAGTTTTGTGGAGTACCACATAGCATCATTTAAGTGGGAGACATTGCCTATGGTAAGCTGAAGGTTTCTTTCCAGTCCAATGTTCACTAGGAAAGTAGATGTGGTCTTCTGAAATTATGATGACTCATATACCATTTTTAGCTACTCCCTCATTTTGTTTTTCTTGTCTTGGGTTCCTTCTGATTTTTAGTTCTTCAGAGAGAGTGCTGGCTCCAGAGAAATAGTATTGGGGTTAGGAGTCTGGATTACCACGAGGTTGAAGTTTAAATCTTGGATTGCAGCGTGGAACCTTTTGCACCATTCCAAAGTGGAAAGCATTTCACTGTGGAATTAGTGTCTGAATCATAATTTCCTTTGAGTGGATGGGAAGGAAAAGAGCCAGCAAGAAATCCAGAGCCAGCTGCTGATGCAAAGTCAAAGCCAAAATGCTTTTTTTTTTTTTCCCTTAAAACTTAACTGGGGGGTTATTTTATTTTATTTTATTTTCAAGTGCTGCTTTTTACATTTTTCTATTCTTGTTCCTAACACTGTGCTCTCTTAATTAGGCTGAGTGGAGTTGCTTTTGACACTGTCAGTCAGGTCCATAGAGATGCCCCATGGAATTAGTAGCAGAGCTTCCCATTAGTTACAGGGAGCAGAGCTGGGGCCTTTCTCAGTGATGGCAGCAGCACTTTGCACATTTAAAAGTTGTTGCTTTTGGTGCTGCTTTGGGCTTCTCTTTTGTTTGGACTCTGTCACTTGCAGATGAATGCTTTTTAACATGCAGTGGGTAATAGGGTTCTAGTAAAGCTCTCAGGGGCTTTTTGGATTTCTGAAAGTCTTTCTGTGTAAATATAGCTCTAACATAAGAGACAGAGAATTTCCTTGTCAGTCCTGCGTGCAGAGTCATCCAAGTGGATTTCCTGTGGGTGGGAAAAATGTATAATCTGTTGTACTCCTCCTTGGCTGCTGCGTTTCTTTGAGTTTCTGTGGTTGTGACTCATGGTGACTGCTCTGTTATATTAACAGAAAGATACATCTGGGGACTACAGGAAAGCACTCCTGCTCCTCTGTGGTGGAGATGACTAATGGTGGCAGTGACACGAAGGATTTGTTGTACTCCAGCTTTGCAGCCATTTAGTTAGCATGTCTAGCAAAGTTTTTGTATCTTAATGCTTTGTGGCTGTTTGAATTTATACTAGGATTGCATTTATTAAAAATTAACGTATTGATATCCAAGTGATAACTGGTCCCTCCTCCTCCAGCCTCCAGGAATTTCAAGTGCCTTCTGTGTGTGTGCAAGAGCTCTCTTCATGGAAGATGGGTACTGAGCACAGAACCTAGTTCTTTGCAAATGTTTTGCTGAAATAGGAAAAAAATAATAATGTATTTCACTAATAATTGCAAGATTTTATTTTGCTTTTATTCCTTGTATTTCCACTGAATGTTAAGCTAGATCTAACATTGCAAATGAAGAAAAGATATCCTTTGTATGTAAAATGTGAATGAATTTGCTGAACATAATGGAAGCCATCATCAGAAATCTAAAGGACCAATAAATTTTTTCCCTCTCAGCACAGTTGTATGTGGTTTTTAATGGGCAGAGATCTATTTTCCCTTTCATATGATTCTACTATTTCAAACTGTTGGTATATTTTTCCTACTATTATGCAGGCTTATAATTATATATGATGTTTTCCAGCTGTACGTCTTGATGTCTAGTCTAGTTTATGGGTGTTGTGATGCTGCTGCTATTCGACAGAGCTGGAATATCAAATTATTGGTATTTGCTGGACATTGCATTTTGTACTCCTTGGTTTTTTGCTTCTCCTCTGAAACTGGGGGAAGGAAGGAGAGCCGTTGGCACAGTGCGAAAGTAAAGCATATATGCTGCACTTGTAGGACCAGTTGAAGATTTCTGGGATGGAAGCAGATAAGGAAGAGATGGGAAGACAGTGATCCATGCTGCAGGGATCTTGGGTGAAAAGAGGATGGTTGCAGCACTGTCCTCTCATCAGGTTTGCAGGGAGCAGAGCACAGTGTGAGAGAAGCACCAGTCTATTATATAGGCTGCCTTAAATTCACTGCTTTAGTTCATTTATGACTGGCTCTGAAGATTAAATTGACATGTGTGAAGGGGAATAAAGAGACTGCTTTATCATGCATTGTAAGGTCTAAACACCATGGTTCTAAACTTAGCTTATCAGTTAGTCACATGCATCAGCTATGAAAACTGCACATTTTAATAGTCCTGTTGAAATCGATTCTTCACAGATTATTAAGAGCTTTTAAACTTCCATATATAATAAATGTAAAGTTTTACTTTTTTGATATTATAATTCAGAATTATTACTGTCATGCTGTCTTGCTAATAAGTACTGGGTTTCCAATGTAAAATATGAAAGCTCTTTTTATAAGTAAATATGTTAACTAAAGCCTGATCCATTCTAAAACCTTGTTTTCCATTCTTAAGCA
>NW_010165995.1:14770-57400 GCF_000695765.1 Mesitornis unicolor | reverse complement strand
TCTTTCCTGCTCACGCACTCTTTCACTTTTCTCTGCTGCTTTTTGTTCAAGTATAAGACTTATAGACTTAAAACCAACACAACTGATTTTTTTTGAGACAGTTAAATGTTTTTCTCGGACTCTTCCAGAACAGTTACTGAATTCTCTCTCTGCTGTATGTGAGGACAGCTGTGGGTGTGGTTTGCATCTCCACCATAGTTTAAACTGGTGTAAATGATGCTGCTGTAATCGTGCCCTGCCCTCTTCTTCAGGCTGTGTGTTCCCCTCTCCTACATGCTGGCACTGAAGCTCTTCTGACCCTTTGAGTGAACCGATCCAGGGCCCTGATCTGGCAGAATCCAAGCACACAGCTACAGCCTGATGCCTGCAATAACTCACTGGGGCATCTGGTGGTGGCTGCTGCTGGTGGAGGGAAAGGCTGGGAATGCAAGCAGGGTGAGAAGTTCTGTGGAAAGGAAGATGAGACTCATGTGAGGTTGCTCTGGATTGGTGTCTGCTGTCACATACTGCACCTGGGATTACAAGAGCCTTGCAATATTAGCAAAGGGATTCTTCAAATTGCTTTCTGCAGATACAGACCCAAATTAAGAAATTTAGGTTGCATGTGAAGTCAAAGGTGGTGCTTGAAATCAGATTGCACGAATCTTATGACTGTGCCTTAGTTGTAATGTTTTCTCTTCCGTTTGTATCTGGCTGTGAGGGAGACTGGTGCAGAATCCAGATGTAGAGAAACTACCTAAAAATTAAACCAAATGTACATAAAATATATTTGAGACCTTATACTTAAAGACTTAAATGCAGTCAGTCTAGATATATCTAAGCTGTTTGCATGGTTTGCTACTGGACCAATTACAGACCTTGCCTGTGTATACTGTGTTTACCAGCTTGCTGGAGTGATACGGTACAGTGTTTTGGAATACAATCAAATGTTTTCCACATAACATGATACAATGGTAATAATATTGAAGCACTAATATTTTTATTTAGATCTTTAGGTGTTTGGCAGAAGAAAAGAACTATATGTTTGGGTTTTGTTTTGTTTTCTTCTTCTCTTTCCTGGGATTAATTTTCAGCATTTGCCAGGCTTGGTTTTTGTCAAGTCCTTACACAATGCATTAGCAAAGAGTGTTCATTTGTAGTCAGTCATCTTTGAATAACATGGGCAGCTGCACACACTGCAAGCTTAGCATGACCACTGTCTAGTATCTCGCAATGATATAAAGTGGGGTTTTTGTTTTGTTTGGTTTCTTTGTTTCTTGTGAATTAGTTTTGTTGAGGTAAACTCATGCACGAAATCGCTGGTGAGCAGCTATGAAAACGTCTGTGGAGATTGCTGCACGGACCAGATCTACCCAGAGATTTTTTTCTTATGCTTACTGACTTCTCCAAAGATCTGAATACATGCAGGGGGCAAGACTTCCTTCCTCCAGAAGCCGTGCTGGCTATTCTGCAATGTATTACATTTTTCATCCTCACTCCTGGTATTCATTATTATGCTTTTTACCCGTTTGTTCAGTTTGGGTGTCAGAACTGCTATTCTGTAGCTTCAGCTCAGTGGATCCCTCTACAATCTCTGCTAAACTGCTACATTTGCTACTTTCTACTGCTCTGGAGATTGCATGCTATATATAATATTTCAGCTTCTTTGAGTTTCTTTAGAATTCTTGGGAAAATCACATCTGATCTGCATGATTTTGATGCCTATCTTCTGTCAACAGTTGAAATGCACCCTTTGGTGTGTGCCATATTAAAAAGCTTCTGCTGTGTTTCCTTCACCAAAGGCAGAATTTGTGATGATTGGTTGCATGTGAGGTTATTCCAGCAAAGGTTGACCAATGTCACAAACCTGATGCTTATGACTTAAAGGGAGTGATCTTAATTATTGCCAGAATTTATAAATAGTAACTCAGCACAGGGGTTGTGTGTAGGGGTCAGTATAGTATCAGTTATTTACAGAAAGTTAGAAGATGCAAGTAGTGCAGAAGCATTTGAGGTGCCTTTTTGAAGTTAGTAGAGAAAACAAAGTGTCACAACCTATGCTTTCTCTAAGAAGTCCAACTGAAGTGGAAAGAGGTTTGTTGAATTATATTTCTAGTACATGATATACAACTTCACTTTAGGAAGATAAAATACAAAGAGCCTGCTCTTCTTCCTTTTTCTCCTTCCCCACACAGAGAAGTGTTTTAGGAGATACTATTTTACTATGAGAAATAGGATACTCTTTGTTTTCATCACAAAGTTATCTTAGCACTATTACTTACTATGTATTGGACAAAAAAGGTGGAATTTACTAGTGTACCTGCTTAGGGTCTTTTTCCCCTTAATTTTTTTGTTGATGCATATAAACACGTTACTTTGTTTTATTTGGATACGTGATAAATGCTTGTTAAAATAAACTGAGCTGCTTATTTTCTTGTTACATAATCCAGCCATTTAGATACAATATTTTGAGGTCTTTAAATCTAAAATAGAAAAAGACTTGTGCCGAAGCACACAGTTTAATTTTAAGAACTAAACAGGATTTTGTGGGCATGTATCACTGGATCACCTGACGTGGTGCTGTTCATACTGTTTCTTTATCTCATTGCTACTCTGACAGCTGGAATTGCTGTGGGCATTTATTTACTCAAATCTGTCTTGAAAGAAGTAATTTATAAATAAGGCAATACTGTGCATGAAAAGCCTAAACAGAAACCTTTCTCCTTTTGATACAGTGTGCAGTGCATCCAAAAGTCATAGCTGAGCAGAATATGTCCAGTACGTTGATGAGTGAGTCATTACACTGAGGGGTGTGGATGATAGCTTTCGTGTTCTGTATAGGTATTTTTGGCATGGTTTAGAAATGCAGCTTAACAGCATTCAAAGCCGATTTTTTTCTTCCCTTTCCCTGACCCTCCAAAGAGGAAGGGGTTGGGGAGTGGTGAGGCTGCTGGGCCAGTGACAGGATATAAACTTTTTTACTACATTTCAAGCTTGTTGAACAGTGACTGAACATAGAGAAATGAGATTAGATCAGTCCTTAACTAATTCAGATGCTGGTTTCTCTGCTAAAGCTGTTAATAGAGATGCTCACTTGGACATAATTTTTGCCTTGTCAGACATCTAATGTAGTGCTTCAGAAATGGAACTTCTTCAGAGCTCAATTTGCTTCTATTTTTTTTACATTTCATCACTATGACTATAGCCATACATTTGTCTGTTCTTTAAAGTAATTACTTGCTCTTCATGTAAAGTCCCTGCTCCAATGCCTAGGCAGAATAGGCAGGTTCTTACCTTCCTCCATTCAAGGAGGCTGCAGATTCATCTGGCTGATGCAGAACATGCAGCTGCCCTGGGTTGCTTTCATCAGAAATAATAACTTTCTCCTCTGAAATGAATCCTTTCTGTGTCTTGCAAGTTTTAAACGAAATAAAACCCAAAAAACTTCAACAAGATAATCTTAAAAAAATCACATTGGAAAGAATCCAGAGCCTGAAATGGTGAAAATAGGTATGTGGAGTATGACTAAAAAGGACTTGGTAGATAACTTACCTGTCAAGTAGCTGTATTTCATTGCTACTGACATAGCCTTTCTGATTTGTAAATGAAAGACTCAGTAAAGCTTTTAATCCTATGGTTACTTTTGTCTCTGTTCAACAGAGCATCTACAGGAATACGGAAACCTCATGGAGAGGTCTCTGGGCTGCTGTTAGAGGTGCTGTGAGCCTTCCAGTCACAACTTGGATATAGCAGTCTGTGGCCCACATCTGCGTGCGTAGTACCTTGGACGATAGCGAGGACAGAGCTGGTGCCTGCTGGAGTGGCATGTTCAGAGACATGTCGGGTGGTACCACATTACAGCTGCCATGTGGACAGACTTGTTCTCTCTTCATGGTTTTCAGTTCACTAATTATTTTCAAAAGTGCAACCACTAGAATATGTTGTGAGGCCCAAGTTAAATCCCAAGCATTAATGATTGTGATGTTTGTGTCTGGCTGGGTGCAGCACTCACAGCTCTGGCCCTCTCAGCTGTACCAGACACCTGAGGGAGGGCATCCATGGCCTCCTCCCTGTCCAGCCAGCAAGAGTACCCTCCCTGCCTGGCAGTGCCCCTACCTCCCTCAAAAAGCAAATAAACCACAAAAGGATTTTTAGTTGTGACTTCAAGAAATATTTCCTGCTATAATCAGTAAAATAAGCCAATTGGAAAGTCTTGTTTCTAGTCTCTTGGTGTCTGTAGTCAACACACAAGTTCTGTTCCTCAACGTGTTGTTTGAGTTCAATTCCCATTTCCCAAATGAGACAGGAGTGTCATTTTCTCCAGGTGATGCTTGTGCCTTTTGCCGTGTGGGCAGCGGATGGTGCTGTTGTTCTATGTAATCTCATGCAGACGATGGCTGTGCTCAAGATTTTCTCATTCTTTCTCAAATCATTTGCTTAATGTTTTTGTGCTTTTTTCAGATTGCTTTCCTTGGTTTCCTCAATCTAAATCATTATTCAGGCAGGCAATTAATTTTTTTTGTTGCTATATTTTCAGAATCCTTTAATATAATCTTGTTTTCAATATAAAGTAAAAGAGCACTGAAGTGTGGGGAATAATGAACAACATACATTATTAGAAATAAACTGGCTTTCTACAACATCTTCCTTAATGTTGAACATTTACGTTCTACAATCCGAACATACACAATATCCACTACTCCTCCTCATGACAGTTGTGAGAAGTTAGAAAATAATTTTTTGTTAAACTCATGCATTTACAACTTGTGAGTTTAGTGGAGTGAATTTTGCTCTGCAGGATTATTTTATATACAGAGATTTCTACCTTACAGTCCCTGAATTACCACCATGTTTTAATAAGCCTATGGCATTCTTTTGTATTTTTCAAGCATTAATTAATGTAACTGCCCTGCACCATTTAGAGAAACTGAAAGGCCCTAGGGGATCCAATATTTTAAAAAGTAACTGTGTAATTAGCAGGAAAAAAGCTTATTACTCTTAGGGAGCAGAAATGAGTAGAAAGATGAGTTTTTGAATATTTTAAGAATTGTATTATTGTGGCCTATGAGCTATATATGCTGCTTAGAGACTGAAAGGATGCAGGGACTGCAACTGAGAAGAAAGATGACTGACGGGGGAGGAGGGATGGGTATGAGCTGATAATGACCAGGAGAAGAATAGGAATCCTTATTTACCATTCTCATACTAGAGGAGCCAGGAGGAGCCCCTAATAACACTGCCAGGTAGTAAGTTTAGAAACAAAATGAAAGGAAAAAATTGTTTACATGACATAATTAAATTACAGAACTTGCTGTTACATGGTACTGTGGAGACTGTGACTATAAATGACACAACATAGAAAGACCAGTTTGTGCAGGTATGTCCACTGGTAGGTTTTAAACCAGCTACAGTGTCTAGCCCACACTATTCCAAGCTGGTTTTTCTGGGAGCTAGCAGTGAGCCCTGTACTTGTGCTGCTTCTGAGGCATCTTCATGATCATCACTGCTGGCAACCAGCTATGGGATTAAGTGGCCCATCCTCTGACACAGGAGGCAGGTTTTATTTTTTTTTCCCCTTAATTCCTTGGCTAGCAGTTAGTTTGTGTTCCCCATGGCTACCTGCTAAGTCATGTGTTAAAAAAGCAAAATATTCCCATAAGACTTTATCCACACAAGCAAGGACTGCATTTGTCATGAGGCTGTTAATTAATGGCCTATTGGGAGTGTCCCTGATGAATGTCTACCCAAGCTGAAGTGATTCGGTGAAGGCAGCTCAGTCAGGAGCACTATAGATGTGACTGGTCCCGCCTTAGGGAGGGAAGAAGACAGGGCAGAGTTTCTCAGTGTTTTAATTAAGATTCACCTGCTTGGAGTGTGGGGGGGAAGCAATGAAAAATGAAGGATAAATATATAAATAGATAAATGAGATCTTTCTCACAAGAGTTTGCAGCTGTTTCTTAGGCTATGTTTTTAGGCTATATTCTGTAACCTGTAAAATAACACTGATTGCTTGAGGGTCCCACCTCTTGCAGTGTGAAGGGGGACAGCAAAAATCCAGTGGCCCATCTTTCGCCTTGCAGACTTGGTGGTGATGGTACCTACATGCAGGTGTCAATCTCTTTTGAATGCCTACAGTGTCTGGATACTGGCTCTTAACCTTTCAGCCTGTCTTTCCCCAAGCTCGCTTGCAGGACTGAATGTAGCATTGTAGTTTTCTTAATGTTCACAAAATGTGCTAAAGGTAGTCTCATTACTGTTTTTTATCCAAAATTTATACTGAGCTGGAAGAGGTAAGTAATGTGTGTGCCTTTTCTGTTATTTCCTTTCTGGATACAGCAGGAAACATCTCAGTACTCCAGGAGTTTTGTTTTAAGCAGACTTCTGCCAGTTGCTGGTCTCAGAAACAATGGATGAGGAGGAGAGGTATCCCACTCACTGCATGCTCATCCAGGGCTTGCACTTGTCTGGAGCAATGCCAAATGCTGATGGGCAGTGAAGATCTGACATCAGCAGAAGCAGGTCTGATTTTTTCAGTTTCTTTGTTCACACATTTCAAAGTGCCCGTAACTTGCCCAGAATCTAATGGGCTGGCCCACAGCAACTGAACTAGGACATAAATGAACAGACTAAATTCTACTTAGAAATGCAAAGGGAACAGCCAAGTTGATTTTTGACCACACACACACTAAAAACTGTAACTGTTCCTCTCCAGCTTCATTCCCTTTTTTTCCATGGTCTGCTTGCTCGAGGACGTATTTACTTTTGAAGGCCTGACAGTTGAACAGTTTGGTTTTTAAACTCCCTTTGAGTTTGTCAACTTAGCTCCCCCAGTAACAGCAAGGGAAAGGCCAAATAGTCAGCAGCATAGAGCTTCCAAAGCCTCCTGAGGCAAAGGACTTGTTATTTTAAAAATGAGAATGTTAGACTGGTAGCTGTGAGAATTGTAGTGTAATAAGAGTAATATTCACATAGACAGAAGGGTTTTCTTTCAGCATTGGTTGGTTCAGCTTAGGCTAGTTGTCACAGTCATTGCTGATAGCACCTAAAATGATCATTGCAGCAGATTGGTTTAATATAGTCAAGTTTATACCTAACTGTATCAAAGTGTGCTTTTTTTATTCACATTATAACCACTGTTTTGAACATATGGTCTACATTTTCAGTCTGAAATAGTAAGTGCTTAGAAAGGACAAAGAGACATAATTGAGTTGTAGACCTAGCCCTTCCTTGCTGGGCTAATGTGAGCTCCTGACAGGGACTGTCCTTCAGTTGCAGTGTTCTAGTCCCTAAAAGTATATTTTTGCTGTACAAAACTTGCTCCCTGGAACAATGGACTTTGTTGTGTGACATGATCAAGCTCAACAGATCTCTATTTCCCTATCAAGGTTCTGCAGACTGGGACTCCCCTGGTACCTCCTGGGTAGTTGTTTTGAAGGTAATTTTTGTTCCCAGTGATGGGAAACCAGTCTTTTCAAAAGGCAGGATTTACTCCAGTTCCCCACAGTGGCCAGTAGCTGCCTGGCAATGCCATGCCCCTGGCAAGGAAGAGGGAGGAAGGGACTACCTGCCTGAGTGCATTGGGCCCATAGCTGCTGGTACTGGCTCACACGGAAGGAGAATGCACAGGCTTGTGTTAGTTACTTTAGATTTCTGATAATCTTGTGTATGTTGATTGTAAGACTTTAGAAACTTTCACTTGTACTTACACTGTTTGGCTCGTACTTCTTGTGGATTTAAGCACCAAAGAAGAACACTGGAAGACTTGGATGTGGCTTAGGCTTTAAGACACCTTGTTACAGAGTCCTACATTGGAGAGAGTATTTAGGTTGCAACATGCATTAAAGATAGGGGGTTAAAAAGTTTGCACTTTGGTCAGAGCCTGCTTGTACAGAGACTTGGAGGACTCCATTGTTGACTGCAACTGTAATGGACTGACAACCTCTACAGAGTGAGAGTGTCTGGGCTGTATTTGTCACATTTATTCTATTTGAGAAGAACTGGATGTTCTTTTCCAGGGGAACTATAAGCTCTGCATTCCCCGAAGTACAGGTGTAGCTGGCTTTCACAGTAGTGGTGGAAGAGGCGAGCTTGAAAATAAATGGGTTGTTACTTTGCTGCTTGGAAGTGCTTCTGCTCTTCGCTCTTCTGAAAATAGCAAAGTAAACCCTGTGTGTAGATTCAAAATTAGCCATTGTTCATAAAAGGACCTTTGAACACCTCTAGCATCTAAAATTTTTTGAAAGATTGTGAGGTTTTGTGTATAGAAAAAAATGTCAGTTGCAAAACTGTCAGGACTCAGTCTACTGTTAGTGAGATTTTGAATGAGCAGAGCCAATATATAGGAATGGATTATCCTTCTCTAAATTCTGGAGGTATGATTTGACTTTGGCCTTAGATCAGGGCAATTAGGGTATTTGGGGTATTACGATACCCTGAAGTTATCCTGGGAAACACTGACTTGGTGACATTTCATTCCTTCCCTGATGTCCCTTTGCTCCAAGGATGGACATGATAATTTGTTGCTGGCTTGCACAGAGAACTGGGATGGATGAGGAAAGGTGATTTTGATTCTGTAAATGTCACTCATTCAGAAAAGTACTAGTTTACTGCTGTGGCTCGCAGAACAGAACTTAATGCAGTATCTTGCAATAAGAGCCTGTACGCAGCTCAAGCAGCATAGATGCAATTAATTATTTCTTGTTGCCCTGGCCAGGGTTCTGTGGCTGCCCTGTGATCTTGCTGCTTCAGAAAGCAAAACAATTGGGGCAAAAAAGTCTGGAGGTGTTTGTGTGAAAATTGTGACTTTTAATGCAAGAAGAAAAATAGTTGATGAAAATGAGACACGAGTACATCTAAACTGCAGTCTGACTTTGGATTTCTAAACCAAAGTAGATAATTATTTTAAGAATTAGTGAAATAAAGGAGTGATTTGGATCCCGATAGGTTTGAAAGTGTAATTACATGTTTGCACTGCAGCCTGATCCTGTGCTGATTCAATCCTGTGTTTATTGTTGGAAGATGTGAAGTTTTGTCATCTTATCATTTTAATGGCGATACTGTTATGCTTAGATGAGGAAAAAAACTACTGAGCTGGAAAATATACTGAACTGGTACTTTTTCTGCATGAAGTATTATTCAGTTGTTGACTCATTTTTGGCATCTGTTCATCTGATTCTATTATGATATCTCATTTAGTTCCCTCTATGTAATATACTTAATAGAGCTTGATAAAACTAAATGGATACACTACTTTATGGATCTCTGCTGTCTACAGTTGTAGAGAGAACTTAGTTAAGTGTTGAATAAACTCATAAATCCCCCAACAGCAAATTCGGTAAATGCTTTTGTCATGTTTTTGCCAGCAGAGGGAGGTCTTTAAAACAGGACAGTAGTGTAAGGACAGAGACTCCTTAGAAAATTGCTGATTAGTAGAAGTCACTCTGCTCTAAATACGGAAGAATAGCACAGAGGCAGAGAAGAGCTTTCTTTATCTGTGATAGGAACCTGCACCATTGGTGTTGGTATCACTGCCCTCACAGAGGATTACAGTTCTCCTTGGTTTTGATATTGATGGTGAACTCTGAAGCTGTGAAGACAGATGGATGTGGTCCAACAAGGAATCATGCCATTTAAGTTATTCAGACTTCAGAACTTGCCAGAACATTTTACAGGAGATTTCAATAGCACACTGATAGCTAGAAATAAGACCTTCACAGAGTACCACGTGTGTTATACAGGTACATTTTCAGGTGTGGACTGCAATAGATCCCATCTTACAAGTTAATAAAGCCTTTTAATGATATGAAGATTACTGAGAACTTGGGATCATGTGGGATGAATGTGTGACTTCTAACATGCTTGAATAGGCCATTTCAGGAAAATCTTTTTCAAGCTGTTTTAGAATTACTCTTTTTTTAGATATGGTTACTCAATTTTGTTACAAAATTATAAGTATCCGAGGCTGCTCTGGGCTGGAAGAGCCAGCCTGAGATTTCTCTTGCCTTGGGGTTCTGTGGCACCCCTGGGTGCAGTGGGTGGGAGTGCCTTCAGGCTGCCATCCCCTGCGAGGCCCCCAGTCAGGCCTGCTGTGTGGCTGTCTCCTTCAGGGCTGCAGGCATTTCACTGCAGTTCATCTCCCAGCCTTGTCCTTCCCACCCTGGAGCCATCTCTTCTCTGTGGCCATTTTCTGGCCTGTAAAGACACTGGGGACCTTCCTCTCTGCCCCAAATTGTGCCCTCACAGTAGCTGAGAGCAGAAAATTAGCCTACAGCAGCTTCAGTTCCTCATGGCTTCACCTCCATGGTTGGGGACCTCAGACTAATTCATATTTAAATAATTGAATAAAGTAAAGGTTGGTTTTCTTGAAAAGATGAATGCAGATAATGCGGTCTTTCCTGCCTGATGGCTGAACTGAATTTCTTTTCTATGACTTCTAATATGCAGTCACAACTTACATTTTTAAGAGATTTTAAGCTGTAACACAACGTTCCTGTTCAAATATATGACCAATTCCAGGCCCCACAGAGAAGGAAGAGAGAAGAGACAGGTAGTCATGAAAGCAGAGAAAGAAAAGAGGAGACCTGGAACACACTAACTTTTGTATTGGGCAGGCATTCATGTCTCAAGGAGTATCAGGCAAGTCTGTTATCTAGGGGAGTGTGATCTGTCACCAGGTGCCTCCAGCTTCGCCAGCCTGACAGCCATATGCTGAGGCCACAAAAATGAGGTATGCAGGCAGAACACTCTAGCATGTCCCAAAATAGCTGTGAGGAGAGCACTAAGCAGCATCAGGACCTGGTGCCAGTGAATTTGACACATGGGAAGGGTACATGTAGCAATCTCTCACTCAGTTTGTGTAGTGGAGGGAACAAGCCTTGGCAGACTATGGGGTGGCCAGAAGGAGGGAAGTGAGTTCAGCCTTCCAAAAGCAGGACTGAGCAAGCAAGCCAGGAAGGAAAGGGACCCACCATGACAAGCCCGTATTACTCTATGGCAGTCTCACTCTCAAATTGTATTTCCAGTGTTGGCATTGAACAAGACAGGCCCTTTATTTTGAGAAGGGAAAAGTTTTCTGGGCAGAGGGTAGACAAACATTATTGCACGTATTTACGTAATGGTCTGAAAAAATATTGAATAATGAATCAAAATTGGTGCTTTTTTGTTTTGTTTTGATTAATGTAATCTGTTTTCCACTCTAGTAATTTCTGCTAGTTCCAGTGAAATACACGAGGCTGTATGGTGCTACCATTAGAGACTTGTGTTCTTTAGTTTACAGCCTTGTGGAACATTGAAAAAGAAATTATATAATAGGTGACCGATATTTACCCTGCTCAATAAACAAGTACAAAGAAAAATGTGAGGGAGACTTCACTGGAGATTAAGGAAATGTGATATTGTTTTGAAGGAAAATTGTTAAAAAAATGTTGGAGGGTATAGGTTTTTTCTATATTGTTATACTAATAGAAAATCAGCTGAAACACTCAGAAAATGAAATGCTGGTACAATGCATAATAAGAAAGATTAAATTGGATTTTATAATTGAATTTACATGAATTAATACAGTGTATATTAAGAAAGCCTTTGGAAACCAAGGCTGAAGTTTTCCATTATAATGGACAGAAAAGAAAGACAGAACACTGTACCCTTGGACTATTTAATTTCTTCTTTATATCAGGTTGATATAAAAAAATTTCTTGCAAATTTTTAGTGTCATAATTTATATTCCTTCAAAAAAGTTTGGGATTTTGTTTTGTTTTGTTTTTCCTAGGGGAAGGAGGGTGTTGAGGGGTGTTGTTTTACTTTCCAGAATGTAGATGAGGCAAACAGAAGTCTCATGGAAATAAAAACAAAAGGCTGAAAGATTTCTGTTACTGACTCAAATTAGTCCAAACCAGAACTTAACTGGTGCTTAGCAGACCAGAGCAAGTTAGTTGGTTAGTTTGGATATATCTGAACAGAAGATTCTTAGATTACTTGGCCAGATTTTATGGTAAACTTATGCAGAGTTAATTAATTGTTATTGTTTATTGAAGAGTGAGCTGACAGTCTCCGTAGAGGAAGGCTTGAAGCAATGGTCTTGTACAATTAAAACTTGTTTGCAGTAATGGTATAAATGCAAAATGTCTTGATGATCTTCAGCAGAGTTATTGAAAGCCAGCTGATTCACAAGACTGCAACTTAAGAATGCAAAAGGCTGAAAATTGAATAATTAAACAGAAAAGCTATGAAAAAATGCATGTGAAATTGCCCAAGACATGTCTTACTACTGAAGGCAGGCTGATCTAAGTGTTGGAGCTAATTGGCACTCCAGAGCTCTGCTCCCTGCAGGGTACCTCAGTGGCATTATGCTGTGTTGAGTGGGCACCGTAAAAACAGATCAATGGGTAAAGCTGCAGTGTCATTTGGCAGAGGTGTCTGTAGCCGTGCCTTTGCTAAGCACGAAGGATGTGTTCCTGTGTTAAGTAAACAGTGAAATCTATTGATTCACTGACTGGATCTGATGAGTTTGAGCAGGTTCACAAAGAAGTCCAAGTGATGAGAACAGTATTCAAATCCGATGAAAGGTGAGCAAGACTACTCCTATGCATCTACTTGTGGGGCAGGTCAATATGTGATTCCCAGTCGACAGCATGCTGAACGGGAGCTGGATAACATGGTAGGGATCCCAGAGAGAAGAGAGCATCTGAAATCTTCCAGCACTGAGTCTTTGGTCCCTGAATTTGGACTGAAGCCTGATGCCTTCTGGAGAAAAGATTGAAAAGCTGAACTTGGATCTACTCTTCCAAGCAGGGACCCAAGTCACCATTTGCTGAAAACCAGATGAATCCCTCTTTTAAAGAAGATTTCACATTTATATGACCTTGAAGTAGTTAAAATTTTGTGTAGCAGAGGGAAAGCTTTTATTCAGTTTCTTCTTTGTGCAGATATATCGTGTTTGTGACGTCTGAACTCAAAACCATCTCTCTTCCCAACAGCAGTGAAATGGATCTCGCTATTTGATTTATATGAGACTTTCCTGTTTACTGTGGAAAGCTGTATGTAGAAGCAGAAAATGGCTTCCTGCAGGTAAACTGGTGCTAATGGCTTTGCAGAGCTTTGGCATTTTGCTAGTATATTCTGTAAAATATTGTTTGTCGGACATAACATCAGAAGCACTTTAGATTTATAGAGCTTTAAAAGGAAAGGCACAGTTAAATGCCTTTTGTCTGTGTCCCTTGCTTCCCTACTATGATCTACCCTCTGAAGTGATTTTCAATTGCTTTTTTAGTGTTTTAGATTGAGAACCCTTATTCAATGAATTTGTTGCTCAGGAAGGAACCTTGAGGATTTTATCTTACATGTCTTGTTTAAAATACCATTTCTGTCTGCAGCACAAACCACACAAAAAAAACACTAAAAGCTGCACACTAGCCTAGCATACAGTTTGTGCAACCCTCCTGATGGTAAGAACCCTCCTGTGCTTTATCTACACAGAAACAGGGCTCCTCCCAACGCTTTCAAACTCCTGAGGTGGGTTAAACATAACATTGTGGAAAAGGGTTAACACTCTGAAGGCTTTTTTTCATACAGTTCTTGTTATATTATTAATGAGGTGATTCTGTCTTAGATAATTTTGACTAGACTGTATTGATGGTATTTGGACTATCAACACATTCCTGGTGGGCCCAGGACAGGGTGTAAAGGCTTGAGGGACACTTCACTAGTGTCTGATTACAGTGCTCCTCTGATATCTAATTGACAAAATGTAAGCAGAAATTTAAGTTATATTGTGTTCTTGAACATTTTGTTACTTTTGTGGATAAAGTAAAACTCAAAAAATCCACCAGATGCTTCTCTATCAGAGCTTATCTAAACTCTAAGCAGCTGGCGACTGAGTAGACTGACCTGTCAGTGCCCATGGCAGAGTGCCTTACAGTCCTGCCATCCAGATTAAAGAAGTGATTATACCTGCTTTTTCACCTCTATTCCCGGGTCTCTTTCCTAGGAACCCAATGCAGAGGAACCTTGATGTGACATGGGCCCAGGACACAGCTGGATCCAGGGACCCAGCTGCAGCAGTCAGAAGTGAGTGCAAGGGCTGACAGCATCTGGCAGATCCAAGTCCAGAACCTGAATTCCTGACTTCAGTCTTGACCGTTCCTCCTCTGTGCAAAGGGTACTGAGAGGAAGAGCTTTACACCTAGGCTGAGGTAGGGGAGGAGATACTGAAGTGCTCCCAGGCTGGTGCAGAATGCAGAAGAGAGCTGAACCCTCCCCTTGCCACCCACTTAGGAAAGGGGAAGCAAATTCTGCTGGAGAGGAAAGAGCAGGAGTTGGAAAATGTGAGAAGAGAAAGTGGTTAGAAAAAAAGTGAAAATGGTTAAAGGATGAAAGAATGGGAACAGCATTGTACAAAACACAATCAGGGAGGAGAAAGGAAGACAGATGGGGAGACAAAGCCACTAAATATTGTAAAAGTATGCGGTAACAGTTGAAGAGCAGGAGAGCAAACTCTAACTTTGGATTCTTTATTATGCTATTACAAATAAAAATGTACAAACATTTCAAGTGGCTTGTTTCTAGTGAAGAGCAAAACAATAAAACTGTTTTGCTTAAAAAAAATGATTAAGTAGATAGATTTGATTAAAGAAAAAGAAATCCATACAATATAAGTAGGAAACGAGGCTGTTAAATGGTGTCTGTAAGGTGTCATCTTGTGCTCACGCTTGCACGCTCTGTATCTCTTGTTCTCATCGTGAGCCCTTTGGATTGGGTTATAATGTGGTATTGTAATTTTAGATAACAGTTTTGAGTTGTCTTTAAGGCATTTTTGACTCTAAGCTTTCTGAAATGGAATAAATTCTGGCAAAAGTTTGAAAGATTCAGACTAGGCACTTCTGGATTTTAAAACAAGGAAAACTTAATACTAAAGAAAAAGGAAGAATTTCAATCAGTCTCATTTTCTAATCTCCTCCCTGCTGAGTGGGGACATAATTCAGGATTTTATATATGAGTTTACAACTGCTTAGAGGAAGAAAAAGTAGTTCAGACTTTTTATTGCAATAAATTAACTCTGGCTTTCTTAGCTGTCACAGTTTTATGAATGCTACATAAAAGTATGATTAATATTGTAATAATGACACAGTAGGGTAAGGTGGTGAGAATTATGGTGGTGACAATTTAATGTATATTCTGAAAATGCTCTTCCTGTAAGAAGGGAAACAGCTCTTTTTTTACCCCCACATCAAAGTGTCTGACATCTTCAAAAGGTTTGGCTGGGTCTTTGTTTTTCTTTGTGTGAACAAAGATGTCAAATGCAGAAATGTCAATAAGTTCTTTCTATTGCCTCATATTGGCTGTCTAGTTACAAGCCAAACTTCAGTAAGCATTATTAATGAATAGAGAGAATTGACTTTCTGAATACACAGCCGTATTTATAATCCAGTATGTAAGCTTCAGAAAAGCTCTGCATATGATAAGAATAAAAACTGGGCTGCAAGATGTCATCCTGTGTAACTATCTGCAGTATTTTTTTTTACTTTCATTCTGGCTCTTGAACACTGGGCTGCAAGCCGTTTTGAGAACAACAGGAAAAGGCAGCAAGTTTCTCTCCAGCCTTTGGAAAGTGACTCTTAGGATCTGGGAGGAAATGCTCTGCAGAGGGAGCCGAGAGATCTCTGCAGTTCAGTGGCAGGTAGAACAGGATAAAGCAGGGGTTGTAATGATATCTTCCCTATGTGCTAACACAGTGAGTTCTTCTGCATTTGTTCTGAGTCCTTTTTGGTCAAAAATTCCCACAGAGCCCCTTTCAGCTCCCTATAAATCTCTCTCTTGGTCCCTTCAGACACCGGATTCTGTGCATGCTTTTCTCTTTCCCAGGCTCTGTCTGTGCTGCTGGCTGGATCTCATTCTCTTTCCCAGCCTACACCACTCTGGTCTTTGAAACCTTTTCCCTCTAGTACTGCCCAAATGCTGCTGAAACTGATGCATAATCTCAATTCCTTCTGGAGGCCCACAGCATCAGCCAGGACTGGGCAAAACCCAACTTTTTCTGCTGTCCAGTGACAGTCTTTAAAAGGAATGTAGTTCTGTGACTTAAACCAAATGAATTGAACAGGCGCTTTTTTTTTTTACCATAGCATATTCTTCTATACTGCATTTTATATTTCCTTGAATTGCACATTATAAGCTGCAAATCCCTTTGTGGCTGCTGATTTTTTCTATTTGTCTCTTGTTCTCTTTTTACATTTTCAGCAGAAAGACAGGTCTGCTTTTAGTTAAAGTCCTCCTGGCAGTAGTGTGATGGAGGCTGTTGTATTTGATTGACAGGAGGGTCATTCATTTGAATGGCAAATTTTGTGCCGAGGTTCTACTTCTGGTACTCAGTCATGTCCGGCCTTGTCCGGATCTCTATGTGCAACATGGAGCAAATATGGAATTGGGTTTGATTAGAGTTAGGAATTAAATTCTCAGTTTATGCTGAGACACTCACTTTAGTGTTAAAAGAGAACCCCTCTACACAAAATACGGGGAGAGGGGTCTGGTGAGTGAAGTTTTATTTGTACTGAATGTGTAACCTCGGCCTCCTGTGCCAAAGTCTCTAGTATTACCCTCCACTTTGGCACAAGGCACAAGCCATTCACTCTAATGGCAGATTTTGTGCCGAGGTTCTACTTCCAGTACACAGTCATGTCTGGACTTGTCCAGATCAATATGTGCAACATGGGGCAAACATGGAATTGGGTTTGCTTAGATTTAGTAATTACTTTGGACTTTCAGCTGTCATAAGAGTCTGGAGGGAGAATTGAACATACTCTCTTTAGCTGTTCTGGTATTTAAAAAAAAAAATCTATGTATTTCAGACTGGATAAGTACAGGCTTCTCAGGACCTCCAAGGCTTTCTGAATTCAGGTGGGGGGGAATTTCTTTAGTGAAAAGTAACAATAAAGTACTTTGTAGAGTAGTGAGCAGCTTGCTGCTGTGTCACGGGGTCAGTGTGCTGATACTCAGAGGCACAATGTCCTGTTGCCCTGAGCAGTGTAAGAGCTGTGCAGACTGTAGGCTTTTGCAGAAAGAGCACATCAGACCGTGAGCACATGTGGCAGCTGTAGGATCATAAAAAAATGATTAGTACTGGTGTGAATGGAAACCAAATTCAATCTGTGTGGGTGAGGTACAAGTAACTTCCTGATGAAGACCGGCCATGCTGTCTGACAGGTAATAAATGTCCCATTGGTCATTGCCATTTTGGAGTGGATGTGTGTTGTGAGTGTGCTCTTGGTTTTGAGGAACTATTTGAGGAGCAGGTAAGGAATCTTCTAGTCCCTATTCACACGTGGTTAAGTTGCGATGTGACGTAAAATACTCAGAATTTCCTTATGTGTTTGGATCTTCTTATCCTACTTTACTATCTCATTTAATGTGTTAAAGTAAACTTGAGGAACTTTGAAATGAAAGATGTTGTCTTAGCAAGAAGTACTCCACTTTTTTTTTTTAATAATGAGATAGTTAAAAAGAATAATCATCTCCTTTTGTTGAAGACTAATTGACATAAAATAAAATCAACTTCTGATATTGGGAATATGACACTTTTGACTAGTTGATTTGCTGCTTACTGGTAAGAGATGTATATGCTTCTGGCTCCGGGGGCCCTGCCAGTTTCCAAAGCTCATGTATGTGAAGAAGGTCATTACTAGAGACAAGAGTAATAACTCAGGGGCAGAGATTTAGTTATGTGGTCAGAAAATAGGGTGCTATAGTTAACTAGGAAAAGAAAAAATAATCCAAGTGAGGAGATAGATTTGGCATAGAAACTTGGAAAATAGAGTAAAGCAAAAAGAAACTTGCAGACAGAGTAGTAAATGGCAATTGCAGTGTCATCTAACAGCAGCAGGAGCCGTTCTGACTGGTCTGGGGACCTTGTTACTACACAGGGAGCAAATGCTGCTTCTCTTAATATTCCTTTGACACTTAGAAGACTGCACTGTAGATGTCATTAAGAGAAAGATTTTTGGCAAACAGGATAGAGTCTAATACAAATTGCAAGGTAATGAAAGAACTGATGTGTTACAAAGATAAAGCAGAACAGCGATGAAGGACTGATTTGTTTGGTAGCAGCCAAAATAATAGGATGAAATTAAGCCAGGTACAACATTTAGATTGAATATTTAGGATGAAATTTCCTCATTATAAGAACCACTATCTATGTAAACAGCTTCCTGGGCAGAGCTGACACCTCAGCCATTTTAGAATCAAGCTGGATAAAAGGCTGCTAAAGACACAATAAAGAAAACCAACCTTTGCTGAGAGAGGGGGCTGCTGTAGCTTCATAATGTCCCTGCTTGGGGCTAGTGAATGAGCTTTCCAATAGTGCTTTATTAGTTCAGTGTCATTCGTTCATTGCTCCATCATTTCCTCTTTACAAAAGTTTCTAGCAGGAAGGCTGCAAGCAGTGACAGCCTCTGAAGCTCACTATAGCACCCAAGGAGCAGCCCTGGCACTGCACATAGATGCCAGCAGCCTAAGGGCACGCTAAGAGAGGCTGCTGGACATCTCAGGAGGTGAAGGATATTTACGCAGATCTAACTAGGACTGCCGTTAAAATTCGTAACCTTGGATACTCATTACTGGATTTCATTTGAATTCGGGGTTGTGCTTGTTATACTGTTACTTGAATAATGAGCCTGTTTTTAACACACAGTAAATATATCTATTAGGAAAGATTGCCACTGCCAGGCTCTTCCAGCAGTGATGAGTGGCTGCTCTATGAGTTAGATTTATCATGTGCTTAGTTATACGTAATTTTGAAAGCATGCTTGAACCTCATGAACAGTGTTGCTCTAGAGTGAAGTGACAGTCATTCAAAACAGCATAATGATAGGGTTATTTAGTGATATGAGAATTACAACCCATTAATGGTAATATTAGGGTAGTGACCTCACTATAGTGAGCAAAGGGATATCTTCACAGAATCATAAAATACCAGGTTGGAAGGGACCACAAGGATCATCTAGTCCAACCCCTCAAGGTAAAAGTATCATTTCAATGAGATGAGCCAGCACCCTGCCAAGCTGACTCTTAAAACTGACCAATGTAGGTATCTTCTGTTTTAGGTTGCAACTTTGGCCCCCTTTTTGGGAAACTCATTGATGGTTTGTTAAGAATGAATTAAAATGTAAGTTTAGTAATTTTGAGGTCAGCATTATGGAGCATGACTAGCTAATATGTATAATGGTAACAATAATCTTTTGAAGTTGTTTTCCCTAAAAAAAAAAAAGGAAGTTTGTATGCCTCTTCTATTGACCTTATGTTTTGACATTTTCCCACACTTATACAATAAAATTCAACTCACCATCTATGCTTTAGAGCTTTCAACAGTAAGAATGATAGTAAAATTCCTTTTTCAACTGGACCTTTCCTTCTACTTAAGTTACCAGTATTTTCCTGTCAAATACTATTTAACAGAAGTAATATTTTCTTTTATTGTAACTATATCCATAAAGCCTGTATTTGGTTTAAGAATGTAAACAGCCTCTCTGTTTCAGTTCTGTAAGTTGGGATGTTTCCCCAGTGCTGTAGTAATATGATTTGAGCAGTCCTTAAGATGATGTGTGCTTCTGCCTTTGTTTCCTCACCCCTACCCAGGAGTCTCTTGGGAATATCCAGGAACCTGTGAACCTAGCTCCCGTTGGATCTCTTATAGCATTTTGCTGAATATATTATACTTGTTTTGTTTCACAGAGAGCTGTTCATATAATCGCACTTTGGGATATTCTATCCTTGCGGGGTAGTACTTAGACTTTAATTATTTGGCAGATGAATCACAAATAATTGTGTTTTTCCTTCAAGTCTCATGTTTAATTTAACTCTGTGGGCATATAAGTTTGTAAACTTAAAAAAAACATAGAAAACACTTGTTTTGTTTTTTAAAGAGCTGTTCTAGGCATACCTTTGTTATTCTTGCTTTTTTCCTCATCCTTGTCCCTTATTTCCTTGGTTTTCTTTCTGATATCACCTTTGATACATTTGGACTTAGCAAAGAAAACAGGCCCAGCCTGGAGGTTGCCCCCAGGTAGCAGAGAGGGCAGGAGGGAATCCTACTGTGTGCCATTTGCTTGTGTTTGGGCATCTTTTCTTTATTTTCTTTTTTATTATAGATATTTAAAAACATATAAGCAAACACATTTTAGACAGAAAGGAATGAGTGGCATGCTTAATTTTTGCAAATAGCTTTGCTAGCTGTATAGAAGAACATGTGTAATAGAGCATCCGTAACAGAACATCCGTGTAGATCCTGTATAGGCTTATGTAAGAGCACAACTAGATGAGGGTTTCTATCAGTCTGTTTACATTTTCTCTTTCACACTTTGAGTGATATACTCAAGTATTATGGTAAAGAAATTTGTATAACTGGATGAGGACACGCTATTTCTTTTTATCAAACTGCTGCTGGATAGCTTTCTTGACTTTGACTTTCATTCGGTTTTATTATGCATTTGACAGAGCAACTACCCTTTTGCCAGCCCTAGCTGTGAATATTAAGAAATTACGTGTGGCAGAGGACGGCAGATATTCACAGGGTCTCATTGGCCTGAAACTGCTGTAACATCACTTGTGTGATTTGGCAGCCTGGATCTAATCTGAAGTGAGCTGCGATCTTTTAGTAATTGCCTAAGAGGAATTAAAAGGTACAAAAAAAGGCAATTAAAACATTCTTCCTGAAGCCATATAAAGCTTTAGCTGCAATAGACTGACAACCAGGATTAACCAAGGCTGTTCATGTAAAGGGATCATCCAGCCATAGAATGAGGATACACTGGATGGCTTATTTGTAAATCAAGTGATGGGGCACTTTCTGCATGTTCCCTTTCAGGTTGAAAGGAAACCTGAATCTCTACCATGTAGCTTTTCTATGAGGAAGAATCTCTTGCTGAGGATAAGTTTGGGCAAGTCACAGCACTTTTCTGCCCCATTGAGGAAGGTTACAGAGAGTTTTGTAGAAGTGGGATGAACAGTGTTTCCCTCAGTCAGCACTAGCGTCTTAGTTGGATTTGCAACTGACCTAGCGTTAAAGGTTACTAACATCTGTTAAAGCCAAATCTGTAATGGAAAAGGGAAATGTGACACCTGCTGCATTCAGTGCGGACTTTAGTGATATCTCCTGTACCTAGAAAGCCTGAATCTGAAATGCAAAATAGGTGCCAATAACATCCTTTAATCTCCTCAGGTTTAGCCCTTCTTTACTGATGTGCCATGTGAAGGAGAGAGCCTTCCTGATGAACCTTTCTCAAAGGATTCAGTCTGCTTTACAGGATTTTACTAGTTAGGCCCACAGTCTGTAAATGCTTTCATCCTCCTGAAAAGCTAGCAGAGCCTGATGTTTCACATCCAGCTGTATAAAAAACCCAAATGTCTCAGAGCTGCTTCTGGCATGGGATATTGTCATGGGGCATTAACCATTCAGCCTCGGAGTGCTTGTAGGGGAAGCAAGAGATGCTCAATGGGACTAGGGAGAGAATTTAAAGTAGGGAAAACATAATCACCAATTCATGAGTGAGAATTTACTGGAGGGATGGTGAACTTTGGAAGAAGGGGGGAGCTGTAGCAGTGTGGATTATTAAGATATTTAGATTACAAATGCAGAATTTATGTACAAAAATACATTGGATGCTTGCTTCCAGTAGCTAAAATCCCTCAAAGACCTTGCAGGGTATATTTGATGCTGCCTGGTGAGTTAGGATGACAGCTTAAGTGGCAGAGAATATCTGGGTATTGTGGGGAAAATACAGGGGATTTCAGAGCAGTCTGTCTCTAGCAGCCTAGTTTTACAGTAAAATGGAAACAGATCTGCTTTCTCTCCGAGTGAGAGCTCCCTTTTCAGAGCTTTCAAATAAGAGGCAGGGGAGGAAAGCAAGCTCACATACACGTTCTTTGACAGAAGAAAGGACGTTAATGAGCATTCATGAAAGCAGGCAGAGGGTTAGACTTACCCTGGTTTCAAAACGTCTGTTTAGGTTTTGTTCTGTTCTTTCAAACAAACTCATGGGTTGCTGTGATTAATCCCAGGCTTTTTGCTCTGCTCAGTGCCATAATAAACATGTAAATTAGCTCATTCTCTAAATGTTCCTTCATTGGCAATGAGTTCAGTTAAATTAAAAAAATTGAATACATGTTCACTTAAAGCCTCTATTGCTCGCTCAGGGCTCATTCTGGGGCTGCTCAGCTCCCATGGGTGGGAATCTGACTGCTCAGCATCTGTCAGGATGTGACTGACACAGGGCAGGATTCACTCCAGAGCCTGCAGTGTATGAATTGTCTTCTCTTTTTTAGAATTATTCAAGGCTTGGATCTGTCACATCTCTTAGGGAAGAACAGTAATGCTTGCCGGGTGGCAGAAGCAGAGATGGGCAAGGGCATGTACCAGTGCTACACTGAGTGTCCTGCTGAGAGCTGGGGAACAACTGTGCCCAAAATTCTCTGCCTCCCACAGCTGAAATCACACACAAAAAGTAGATTTCATGTTTTATACCTCAGATACTGCCAGCTTAGTGCCCAACTAGTTGTCTCTTTGTACTCGGTGCAGTGATTTACATTTGTGCAGTGTGGCTGTAAAATGCTTCAGCTCTTCATGGTACACGGTTGTGCATTGTAAGTAACCATGCAGGGAGTAAAGCGGTGGAGAATCAGGACAAAATGTGTGCTGTTCCTCTCACTATGCTGGGGCTACTCATTTAGTTCTATAACCCTAAAGTAAAATTTTGTCTAAGGTGAATGCAGAAACAATACATTTCACTTCTGCGATATTAATCTGTGATAACAAACATGGAGTTTGATGCTTGTAGTTTTTGTCTGAATTTAATCTGCGTACTTCCATCTCTGCTTTGGTTGCTTTTTTTCCCCTGCATACTTAGTGAAATAAGATGGAAAAATGAATCAGTGCAACTGCTTCTATACTAGCTTTATTGATATTTAAAAAGGCAAAATATTTGTGGAATTTGTCAGTCTTACAAAAAGTTTAATATAACCTGTTCCCAACTAAATTATGTTGAAATGGCCTTTTTCTATTTTCTAGTTTGGGTTTTTTATTTTTGTTTGTTTGGGGTGGTGTCGTGGTTTAGGCCCAGTGCCTGACTGAGCACCATGATGCCCCAAAAAAGGGCTAGTCAAAATAAGGACTAGGAGGGCTTCTCACCACTTAAAAAGGTCACAGGCAAAAGACAGACTCATCATAAGGAATAAAAACAAAACTATTTTAATTTGTTACCAACATCAGAGTAGAACAACGGGAGATACAACCAGATCTTAAAATCAAAACACCTTCCCCCCACCCCTCCCTTCTTCCCGGGCTCAGCTTTTGCTCCCAGTTTCTTCCCCTTCTCCCTCCCCCTTCGCCTTGAGGCACAGGGGGGTGGGAGTGGGGGGTTGCAGTCAGTTTCCCACCATGTGCTCCTCAGGAGTAGGAAGACTCAGCCCAGTCTCTCTCTCTCTCTGCTTCCACTTGACCCCCTTTCCAGAGGGGAAGAAATCCTGAAAAGTCCAATCTGGGTCTGCCCACAGCTGCAGTTTCCCTCACACACAAACTGCTTCAGCACACACTGCCCAGAGACACGGCTTCTTCAGGGGCAGCCACCTGCTCATACGGCCCTGCCCCACTGGTGAACTCTACGGGCTGCAGGCCAGTCCACCTGGCTCTCGCCACAGGTTGCAAAAGGGGAACCTGAGCTCTGCGTCCTCCTCCTCCTCCCTCCCCTTTCTTCAACCGACCTTGGTGTTCTTCAAAATTGTTCTCCTCGGGCTCTACTTCTTTCTCCATTGCAGGTCTCTTCTGATGGTTCTGGAGTTCCCAGCTCTCTCGCTCTCTTTTTTTTAGGGATGGAGCTCCAGCGGGGCTTAAGCTTAAATTGCGGGCAGGCCTGGGGCCACATCACCCACACCTGGGGCTGCACTGGTCAAGGCCAGTGCCAGAGAGAGAGAAAAGCATGCCTTGCACCCCCCTTAAATACATGAAATCGCAGGTGCGCTGATTGGGTTGGCTCTGGTCAGAGGTGGGTCTGACAAAGGAAAAGGGGGAGCTTTTCAGGTACTTCTTAAAGGGTCATCTCCATAGCCTTCCCCTGTTACCAAAGACACAACCAAAAACCCCTCACAGAAAACCCAATACAACTATACAAAGCCTGACCCTGTTCAGAGCAAGCTACTGTCTAGGCACTGCATTTCCAAAGAGAAATGAGAGAAGAAAAAAAACACTGTTCCCAGAGAAAAGGACACACATCAGGGTAACCGTAAGCAGTCTCCATTTAGATATGCCCTTTTGGACAAAAACTCTAACAGGAAAAAAAAGCAAGCTTTTTTCATTTGATGAGGTACCATCATCTCTCCATCACAAGTGAGGGAATAGATGGCACAAAGAGTGAGCTACCTCATCCAGGAGTCATTCTGCTGCTGTGCTGTAGGCCGCTAACAGCCTTGGGTACAATTCTCCAGGCTACGTGGGACACCTCTAGCTCATCAGAAAAGGAGCACAGAAGTCTTATTCTTCTCTTTAGATCAAAATAACAAACAATAGCATTATAAGAGTTGCTAGAATTAGAAAACTGGCAGGTTACACCTTATCTTGACCTAAGTGATTTCATAACACCTATCACAAGAATAGCAACAGGACCACTGAAATAAAGTGGGAAAACATCAAGAGCAAAGCCTGCTATTTATAACCAAATAAGTTCCCAATTACGAGTCACTCTCTTTATTGGTAACATCAACTTAATGTGAAACCACAGCTGAACATTTTATAGAAACCATGCTGCTTCATCTATATGCCGAGCAGAAATTTAGGTGAAATTTCAGGTGTTTGACATCCCTTCCTCCTCTTAATTCCCATTCCTGCAGGCATTTCACACATTTTAAATGCATCTGGTAATCACTAATTACAAGGATCCTATTAAGAAAAAATGTCAATTCAGTTTAATGTGAAACTTGATTCCAGCTTGTCTGAGTTTTATGTGTCTACTTAATCATAACAGAAACATGTTGAAGTATAAAGCTGTATTCAGTTGATTTCAATGGGATCTTCAGACACTGGATACTAATGAGAGTTAAGCCTTATTGTGGAGTGCCTAAACTTGGCTTCTAGGTGTCTAACTTAAAAATGCAAAATTTGAAAAATGCTGACCTAGAATGAACACTCTCAACCCCCATCAAAACAACAAAAAATGAAATGCCTAAACAAAGTCTGACCATACTTGTCCAAAGTAGAAAAAAAACCAAAACAAAACATAGAATTCAGACTGCTACTCCATCTCGAACTCATCTCACTGAGCTCAGACATTTCAGCAGTCTCAGATAAATTTATCAAGTTACACATAGTATTACAGCCCATGTGCTGAAAACATATGCCACATTAAAGGGATACAGGTTAGATGTTACTGAGAAGAAAATACCTATGTTGGTAAAACTCATGCAGCAAGAAGCAAAGAAAGTTCAGGAAAACTGAAAAAAAAAAGCAGTGAAGAAAATACAAAAAATGTATTTATTTATTTATTAGACATGCCAGTTCCTGGTTTTGCAGTGACAAAATAGCAAGCCAGATGCAGGGGCATGCAGGGAAGGGGTGCTGTGAGCTCCCTGCTGCTGGGATCACATAGTGGGCACTCTGGGGCTTTCCGTGGCCCTGCTCTGCCAAGCTGGGGAAACACACGGAAAGGAGCTGCTAACACCAACAATTCCCAAATCACTGCATGGCACAGCTGCACACCCAGCTAGCATAAACAAGCAGTTCTCCAGAAGTCCTCCTGCTAACATCTGCTGGGGTGTGGGGTACCCTCTCCTGTGGCTTGACAATAGTACCCATCTGCTGACTCCTAGTCATATGCAGATTTTGCAACACGCTGGGCACCTTGATGTAACACATGTCTATACAAGCTGGGTCAGCTATCAAAAGCTGTTTCATTATTGTGGCACAGGAGTACATCCTCCCTCTTCTATCCAGACCAAGACACAGGGAAAAGTAGTAAGAACTCATCTGCAGTGACAGGTGCCATGATCCACCCAGCTGAGCATGGTCAGGTTGGTGCCACCTAAGCAACATCACAGCATGGTCCCCTGCTTTGATTTACCTCCACTGTTTCCCAAACTATTGGTGCACACAGGATTATGTTGATAGAGAGTAATGGCTTTGCCTTACATTTCCTATGGGTTTTCTGGTAAAGTTCTGAAAGGCTTTTTTATTGTTGGGGGCTTTTTTTAATAATAATTTTTAGTCTTTACAACAAAAAAAGCTACTGCAGTGAGTCTGACCTGTCTTGGCAGCACGAGTTGTCCTAAATCTAAATCTACAGTTATGAATCTGAATGAAAGAGATGCAACTAGGTTATTGTACCGCGTGCAAGTGTTTTTTATTAAAACAACTATAAGTTTTTACAACTATACTACTATGCTGTAGGTTTTTATTGTACAAATTGAAGCCAAAATGGCTAAAATTCAGCTACTTCAAAGAACTAAGGCTCTGTAGAAAACAGGGCATTATAGTGGTCATGTAAAGGATTGCTCAGAGTTACATATATTTTCTGCTTTCTGTGAAGGCTTTCAAGAACCAGAACACCCTGAAGTAAAACAGGATCAGTTTTGTTCATAGATTTATGGGTCTTTGCAATAACTGAAAGCGTTTGGTAAAAAGCATGCAAAACTCCCTTGGTGCTCACGCACCAAGTTTATCAGTGCTCCAGTAATAATCTAAGCCCTAAGGACTTCCTAGATATAACCAAATAGTACGAAAAAAACACTTTCTGGTTGGAGTATTAATTTGCATTAAAAACAAGGAAGGTTTCCACATTCAGAAAACATTTGGAGAGAAAAACCGACAACACTCAGAAGTGACAAGACTCGCTAATTCTACTAAAATCTTAATTATAAAAACAATCACAGCCAGACAGGCACTCATCATGCTGAAGTTTCAAAATGTTATCCAAAATGCATTTAACAAACATCTGTACTGTAAATGTTAAATCCTGCACTGGTCTTGCTCCATTCTCTTTTTGTTTCTCCAAATCTAGTTCTAGCTTAAGAGCATCCTATTCTTCTAAGCCTTTCTTAGTTTTCCTCAAACTCATTCTGTAATTCACTTGCTCTTCAGTTGTACCAAAACAGTGCTTTGTGGGAATGCAATGTAAGATGGATGTCAGAAATGAGCTGGCCTATAAGAAGAAGAGAAGGGAAAGGTTTTCTGTTGTTTTTCCTGCTTGGATCAGCTCAATGATTCAGTTTTACAGACCACCACATAAAGGGATACATTGCCACAGTGGAGGTAGCAGAAAACAAATAGTATGCCAAATAATTGGAATGACATACTAGCAAATAATACATAAGGAACAAACCCACAAACAAGCCACCCTTTCAGTGACATCCATTTTTGTATTGCAAAAGAAGCAGGGCCTGTCACGGCCAGGCTGAGTAACCTTACCTCATGTAAGTATTACTCATATTGCAAAATAGCTCCAAAACAAAGTGGAACATACATAATCATAAATGCTGTTGATAAACAAGCCAGCAGGTTATACATTATCTGTGTGTGGATGTTATGTAGGAGGAGTGGGAGGGAGAAATGGATTATTACTGTAAATGTGAACAAAATGGAAGAACAACTGAAGAAATAAAAAACCAGTTGATGAAGCATATCCTAAAAAACACTCACTGAAACAAGAATAAAGCCTTCAAGATATTTTTTTTTTGCTCTGAAGAAGTCAAACATAATATTGCTGTGATCTTTTCCTACCGAGATATTCCCAGGTTTGGTATTCACAATAGCACTAGTGTTCACTACAGTCAGCCTTGAACCAGCCATTGCATTACATGTTTTTCTGCATCCAGCACTTTTCACTGAAAATGCAGCTTCAGTCATGTAAATACAGCATGAGAAAACACCACAGTGAGATCTCCCACTTCTCTCCTTCCCCTCCCTGTTATTTCCTGATAAAGTGCTGAAACTTCAATATTAGATTTTCTAACTAAAGTTTAAAACCTGAGACTTGATTTTTGACAAAAATGAGGAGTCGTTAGGTTACTTAGTTCTGTCTTGCCCAATTTGGTTCAGATAAAATGAAAATGGTACCCACACTGTGTGATGCAGGAAGACTTAATGTCAAGTACTTAAACCTGATCTCACTACTAAGTACAGTTCTCCTTGATTAGGGTAACAGTAGATTCAGAACAGCAAGTACCCCAAAAAATTTGATTCATAGATGTCCTCTCACAAAGCTGTGATATCCACAACTTGATATTCAGTTTTTGCTTCTTGAGATAATCTCAAACTATGTAGCAACTGAAGTAAATTAAAACCCAAAACAACAGAAACCTCTTGAAGTGCACCAGACCAAGGAATGAGCCAAGTAAATGGCTGAATGTGCCATTTTCTACCCAGAACTGAATGCCTGGCTTTTGGCATAGAGCAGATGGGACTCTGGAGAGGCTCTGCACAGTAGGTTCTTTGGCTTTAGTCTGGGAAAGGAAAAGGTGCAGTGTAATCTCTGCATTTGCTTTCTCGTACTGGATGTAGCCAAGTGACTTCACACAGACAGTGCCTGCTGTATAGCTCTTTGGTCCTACGCATGCTGGTCTTCCACCATCGGGTATCTGAAAATGCTTCCATTGCCACACACAAACTAGTTTAAGTGGTGGGTACAAAACACTGTTTTAAACTACACAACCCTATTAAAAATCAACATGTGACTTCACTTAAAGCAGAAAGAAAAACAATTTTCAGGCATTTTTCCTCTCTTCAGAAATTGGTCCATGTAACAATTTCTAAACATCTTTGAATTTAAAATCTTCAGAACTACATCTAAAAGTGAGAAAACTATTCTCCATTGAGTATAAATCCCTTTTTCAAGTAGAAATCAGTGGCATAAGTGTTACCAAAAAGCAACCACAGTCATGCCCAGGAGTCAGGTGCCAGAGGCTTCTGTATTTGAGCTTATCATGGAAGTCATTCCACTTGGGCATCTGTACAGATGAGTTTAAAGCATGCAAGCTAATTTGAAAGGCGATAAAGCATAAGTTCAGTGCCAAAAATACCACAACTGCACTTCTAATATGCAGAAGAGTCACATAAGAAGTGACCAAAGGAAGTTATAAATGTCATCAAGCCATCAAAGTCACACAGAGCATACCTCAAAACATCCTCTGGATGTTCCATCTCTGGATTCCTGTAGTCACCCTACCTCTCCCATCACCCAAGGCCATTAAAAAAAAATAAAAATACTAACTTCTACTATAAGGTTATGAGTTTGGCGGTTGGGAGGATGGAAGCTTTTCTGTTTTGGGGAGCTTTACAACATGTTAAAAGGTTACTAGAAGTTGTATGACGACCACCAAAGATGTCACCTAAAGAAAATCCCAACATTTTTCTGTGTTTTGAAACAAATTTTAACTTTGAAGTTATTTGACTACTTTCTATATTTAAATGCAGATTTTCAGACTCTTCATTTTTAATACATTTAGAAGATATAATATTTTCACTGGGAAACATCAGGTTTGACCAAAGCTCATTATTGTACATACTGCTGGGGGCAAAGTCAATGATACTTTCAACATACCTATTGTATGCAATTTCTGTGAAAGAAAGTTGTTGCTAATAGAATATAAATTACATCCAAAAAAATGTAAAATATGTTGACAAAATAAAACCCTCAACAATAAATATCTTGATTTGTTTAGAATTCATTTATCAAGCAGTCATACATCTATTTGTCAAATATACAGAAATCTGCCAAGTACACAGATCTTCAGAAAAAATACTTGCAAACTAGACATATATCATGGAATATGGGCATAAGCCTTTTCAATTGTATTTTCTCATGATCTGTATCCAACTTTAATTAGCATGACAAATTATTTGAAGGTGGTCAAGATGGGAAGGAAGCTCTTAGGTGTTAGCTAAATATCAGCTTTAAATTCTGCAGTAAAAAAAATGGTTTTTTATTATTCACCTCAAAGTATGGACAGGAAACACTCCAAGAGATAAAACAGACTTGAAATGGAAAAATACTGCAGTATAAAAGCGAGATTAACAAGTATGATATTTGCTGATAGTGCCCAAGATGTTTTTTCTGAACAATTTTTAATGGAGATCTCACTACAGTGAAACTAGTCATAGGAAAGAGAAATGATGGAACTTCCTTGTGCAATCCAAGTGAAGAGAGAAAAGATTTAGGATCTATCAACTTCAATGACTTTGGAATCAAGTTTCTGGAGTATAAAGAGGTAGCACAGTAACATAAAGGAGATCACTCAGAGGACAAGGGCTCATGTGGGTGGGAAGGATGGGAGGCTGTGGAAAAAGAATTCAAGATAAAGGCAGACCTACCAACAAGAAGTTGTGCAATTATAAGAACAGAAGTTTAACAGTAAGAATGGAAGAAGGATCTGATTTAGCTGAGGACTGTTGCGCTGTTTTATTTACATTTTATGCTCTCCAGCCAGGAGAAAAAAAAGAGAAAGAGCCCACACAAATGTAATAACAATCTAACAAGCCAGCTGCAAAACCCCTTAGCATAGCTTTGCTGGCAGAAATGCCAGTCCTAAGCAACACAGACCTGTGAAATGCACATTGCTTTTCATACATTCTAGTGTGCCCACACTTCTGGAAGTGAACAGCAACAAGGCATGCAAAAAAAAAAAAAATCACCTATCCCAGAGTCATAGCCCACCCTCGAATGCTATGTGGAGTTGTATCAGAGGTGGCTAAAATGCCCTTCTGTTTCCTAATGACAGTCCCAGCTAAGGGAATCCTGCGCTTGCTCCAGTCAGTCAGCAGCACAGGAAACACCTCCAAACTCTACAGAACAGATTAAACTTCCAAAGGTCTCAGCACAAGTGTCATCCAAGGGAGGAATGAGCGTCAAACCCAGTACAGGTGCATCGAATCTTTGTAACACTAGATGTGCCCTAAAATAACTGTTTAGTCTTAATGCCCTATGTGGCAATAATCTTTCATTATTCCTGTAACTTCCATTGCCCAGTTGTTTTTTTTTTTGCAAGAAAAGAAAGTAAAAGAATTCTGCTATAGTTATTCTATACAAAAATTACAAAGAAATTACAAATTTAGAAAAATAAACGTTTAAAATACCAGGTTTTTGATTTGAGGACTTTTTGATAGATGTCCCAAGTCAAAAGGGGCACATGACTTCATGCTGAGGCTAGGCAAAGACCTGCTGATACAAGCTTCAAATTAATGCAGAAGTTACTCACCATATTTAAGGAAGGCGTTCGTGCTGCTAGGTTAGGACACACTAGTCTCAATAAAGGCTCTCTGAATCAAATGAGAACTAAGTGGTTTGAAGGCTACTATATATATATCTATACAACTCTATCTCAAGGTTTAACCTACACCCTCGTCTTAGGGAAACCCCTTTCTTAAAGTCATTCTAACGCTGAGAGCCTTCTCATATCTCTCAGATAAACACAGCCCACACAGATCTACTTGAAAGCACTGCTTTTAAGAGACCACAGAGGATTCCCTCTCATTCTTCAGATTACCATGGAACAGTGACACAATGGTACAAAAGCTGCTCTGTGGGAAAAGCGGTGGTCTAGCACAGTGGAAAAGTTGCATCAACTCAAAAGGTATAGAACACAAATATTAACCTAGAAGTAGAATAATTTACTGTAAGGAGTAGATAGGTCAGGTACCCATTTCTAGGAATGTGTTTTAATTAGAATGTATTCTAAAGGTTTCCCAACAGAATTGGTGCTCTGTTCAATCGGCGACAGTCTCCTCCTCAGAAGTGACATTCAGCTCTGCCTCCAACCAGAAACACTACATTATTGTATCTGATTTTCTCTCTGAGGAAGAGGGCGTATAGAGGTGGAGACTGCAGAAACTTCTTCCTTTCACCCAGACAAGAAGTGATGCAGCATTTTCAAGAGTATACTAGTCATTTCAGGCTATAGTCCACCGTACACAGGAGCTGATTAATCAAGTTTCATAGATGATAAAAATTAACATTATCATGCTGTTACATAGAAGTGAAAGATGGGTATGCTCAGAAAAAGGTTCATCTTTAAGCCTGATCTTTTTAATTGGTTTCGGTTTTGATGACAACAAAACCTGTACAGTTTTGCACCAAGGAGTAGAAACCATCCTGACATCTTTAGGAGGCTCCTGATGGCTTCTTGGTTGGAAATACTAGTGAGCAAACTGCCCTGAGAGCATTTTCATCCTCCTAGTAGAAATATCACAGCTGCTCAGTAGAGCATGGTGGAACTTTTCTGTCAAACCATTTACCATCTGCCTCTCACATGCACACAGACAGCAATAATTTGCAAATTCATGTTCAATTCACTGCAGCTTTGTTGAAACAAAACTGTTCTGGAGGCATTTGCAATTATAGCAGAGGAAACAAAGGTCAGGGCCAGGATGTGGGAGACCAAAGTTCAATTCTTTCCCCACCTTTCCCTGAAGGGAGTTTAACTGCGTTCATACCTCCTGGATAAATGCTTTAACTGCTGGAGTTACAGAATTATTTCTCCAGTCTTCTGTACTAATAGTCTTCCACTACATATGAAACATTTACTGTTAATGTTAATGAAACATTAATATGAAAATGTTAATGACTTCAGCTTGACTTCAGACATCTGCCAATAGAGTTCCAATGTACTGTCTGCCTGGTTAAAATAAACATAATTTTAAAAAACCAATCCAGCACCAACCTCTTCCACTTCTCAGAACAACATTCTATTCACTCAGCTCCACACCACACACTTTTTCTTACTCTGATCTCTAATTTAGCTTTATATAAGCATTTATAAAAAGCTGAACAGCGTCCAAAGGGAAGGTTGAAAGCAACCCACCAACAAACGTTCAGTAGCAAACTGCTAGAGCACTGTCTCAGGGGGCAGTGGCATGTACTCAAATCCTTCCAAGCAGCAAAAGAAATTAAAGCCAAGAGATACACCTCTGAGGAGGGGAAATGCTTTTTCCACTAGATGACTGAGTAATAAGGGAAGAACATTACTTCTTCCTCAGTAATGCATTCACAGAGAGCACGGTGAATCTAACCTTCTACGTTTTTGGCTTTCACTGCACTCAAACACAGCTTTTGACTTTGGACTGATCAACACATTTAATTTCTATGGGACTGGAAACAGTTTGTGGGTTGTTGTCATTTTGTCATCATCTGTCAGCTCAGCAACAATGATGGGACTAAATTAAAAACTTTCCATGTGTGCTGTTCCTGAGTTTAATATCTGTCACCTGCTCAACCTTGCACCACTGTGGTTTCTGCCAACGAGGCCAAGAATAATCAGATTTCTTCTCATTCAGGACCAGGCAAACCCATGACTGTTAAGCCTTTAAGGTCAGGTGCCTTCTCATCTGAAGAGCAGCATGCCATCCCATGAGTTCAGAGAAGTGAACAAAGATGTCAATTTATTCTGAGAAGCATTCCCTGAATAAATGCAAAATTACAAACATTTTACCTGGAGTCATTCTGAGCTGTGCACACTTACTGTCACGCTGGGCTACTTCTAGCACCTCTCAACAGCCACGCCCAAAGCATGGGGACAACTGCGCCATTCTGCCCGCTGCTGCCAACAGCTGCCTTCTGCAGAGACTAACAGGGAACAGCATCCTTGCTGCTTGCAGAGAAGAGGAGATTAAAACATGGGGTCTTCCTTTCCTGTTAACACCACCTTAACAGCCACCTTGATTCAAAAAACTTTGTTTCATTTTTAACTCTTGTAAATGCTAGTAGTATGAAAGTAATGACATTTTCATCACAGCAAAGCAGGCACAACAAAATGTTTTGTGGAGGCAGAGAAAATAGTCAATGGAAAAACTGAAGGGGGGACCCTTTCTCTTAACCTCTAGTGGAAAACTGTGGGGGTACAGCAGAAATCACACATGCATCTTTTTACCTGACCTCCCCACTCTCCTCATTCAAGAAAGGAAAACCCCTTTGGCTACACCATACATAACTGAATAATAAAAATTTCATTGCTTCTCATGCATACCAAAGCCATTTACCTAAAGAAAGTCCAGATTGGATGGCTGCCATTCAAATTATTTTATTGTCCACTGAAGAACTGTTTGTTTAGGGGCTTTCCATAAGGGAAAAATAAGGAAATGAGTTAGAGAAAATTTAATATAACGCAAAGACAGCAGCTTAAAATACCAGGTCCTAGGTGACTTGTAAAAGACTTAATTGCCATGCAAGTATTATTCAGGAGAGAAAAGATGACTACAAGTAACAAAAGAGACTGGAAAAAGGCAATTTTTAAAGTGCTCAAAACAGTTTGGGACTCCAGCATTCTGGAGAGGAAGCTGAAGGCAGATATGCTGTCCAGGAAGTTTCTGAGATTTAGTTTTAAGTTTATACTTTGATACTACATTTAGGATGTTAAGAATACATTCTGCTGAAGCAAGGCAGACTGCTGTTCTCGATATGCATGTTACTCACTGTCTACAGCTGTCCTCTCTTTCTGGTGCATGAATGAGAACTGCTCCCACGCACTTACATTTTTGTCAAGCTAAAATACTCTCTTCAGTTTCACTCACAGAAACAGGTTGGCTGCTATCCTTTTTTTAATTTATATATATATTTCTAAAGAGATTCCCATGCCTCAAATCAAGAAGTAGCAGTATAAGGCAGTCAGTTCCAGCTGTCATGTTTCTGAGGTAAACTAAACAGTTAATGGTGTGAGTACCTCTTATCCACATTTGATACTTAACTGAAATATGGTTTTTTTACTTCCCCAGGGAGGAAGATGCTGCTATGCAGTTCTACCTAAACTTTAGTGAACTGCTTTGATTTTAGTTCAGACTCAATCAATTTTTGCCCAAGAAGTACTACAAGTCAAGGCATTTCCCACTCATTTTGTTCCTGCTCCCTGTGTGGCTTACTGCTTAGCCATGAATATAAGACCACCCACAAGAATTTCTCCCTTCCTTCCTTGCGGAAAATTGGAAATGCCACAGCTCCTTTATGAGATCTTGGATGGCAATTCAATCAATTCTTTATTGCTACTCAAATACATTCTTATGCTATTTCACTGCATTTTCAGGAATATGTTCATGAAGTTAATAAAGTAATAAATACAAACACAGGCTATACAGCAGGCCAGCAACAGGTTCCACTAGAACATCTCTACCATCACATCTGTCAGTTCCACAAACTTCAGGCACATAGCTTAGTGTCAAGGAAGTTTGACTACAAACCCCTTTTTTCTGGCCAATAAGACCACCTTGTTCTCCAGCTGGTTGCTCACTCATTGGTTTCTACTGTTCCAAACTGGAGTTAAGTTTAATTTTAGGCAAGGCCTGAGTTCTCCATGAAAGGGATTTCTCATAAGCTTCAGAAAGATTTGTTTCCTGTCCATACATAGTTTAACCTGCTTGCCAGTTAACAAGAGAGACAAGTCAAACCTGAAGCTATACTGTTTCCTACTCTATAGGTCAATGAAATTTTAAAGCAACATCTAATGGTTTGACAGAAACTTGACCTTTACCTCATGGAGACAGGTTTGGGGTTTTTTTGGATGAGGCAAGGGATTTTCACCCAGATTCAGGGACTGTCAAAAACTGCAAGTTACAGTTTTCTGCCTTTTCTATGACATGTCTGAGCTATGACAATAAGTCCAGGCACAGAACCTGGAACATTTACATACCTCATACTACTCCAAAATAGTACAAAGAATTTTCTCAACGAGATGATCTACCACAAACTTAAATTCCTAGTTTTTCATTTTCTTCTCAGCAGGAGTGCAATGAATCACTATGTTCACCTGGAACAGCGGACACCTCCACAAAAAAGACTAAGAATGGACTGCAAGATGTTCAAAGCTGAGTTCAAGATGATGAAAAGAAAGAAGAAATATCACAAACCCCATCACCACCAACCCTAGGTGTAAGACACACACTCTTGATACTATCTAGTCTTTCTAATATAGAGCATACAAAAATATGTGTTTTAATATATGTCCAAAAAACCTCACAAAAACTAGCCACTCTTCACTATGCTTGCTTGTCCCTCTGTATAGAGCATTGTGGAATTCACGCATAGCAGAGTTTCAGGTCACATTAACTAAACCACTAGAAGCTAATGATCAAGGTACAGAAAAACTAGAATGATACTGCACAGTGTAATACACAGTATTAAACAGTATTATACAGAAAAGCTGCTGCTTTCAACAGTAAGCTTAGCCTGTCTTTGTTAGCTATCACCAATACTACAGGTTGTAAATTATCAACTGATCACAGGAGATACAAAAGCCTGGGTTAAAAACGAAAGGAAAAGGAATTAAGGCTCGACGCACCCACTAAGAGCTAGTGTTTGCTATCAGCACAGGTGGTTGAATAGAAAGAAAATAGCTTCTCCTGGGTTTGCAGCTGACCAAGGGCAAACAAAGGAAGTGAAGGCATTTCATAGGAGGTATCCTGGTTGTTGGTGAATGGCAAGAAAAGCACTTTGCGAGAGGAGAGTGGTGCTACATTTCAGATGAGAATTTCAGTCTTTCTCGGCTTCTCTGGACGATCTGATGATCTTCTTTTCACAACCACTAATACTACACAGACAGCAGAAGCTTTTCCCTTTCATGAAGTTTATAAGTCTAATTTTCCCTTTTTGTGAAATCAAGAATAATACCTGCTTACAACTCTGCTATATGGCTGTGCAAGACAGACAAGTGTGGTAAAACTAATAAGCACATTAGAGAGAGTTCTCTCATTGTTAGAAGCCAGATACAAATATTTCTAATGCAGCTCTCCATCACATAAGCATGCACACACAAAAAAAAAAATCTTTAAAGGCAAACATTCCTATATATCATCCTACAAGAAAACTGCCTTAGAGCTGTTTCCTCTTACCAGAAGAAAGGACTATAAAAATGAAGAAACTCCTGATCTTAGGCTGCTATTTCCACCTCATATGACCTTAATTTTATGGAAACTTTACCCTTGTGTTATTCAGATTTTGCTCATAAAACATAGACAGAGGCAGTGTGTAAGCAATGGGGAACATTCAAGAAAAAGGAAAAATTCTTTGAACAGTAAAGAAAAAGGTTGTTAAAATGATTAATTTTGATGAATTATGTAGGGAGAAGCCATTTGTTGTAGTGGAGATAGGGTCTCTCTTTTTTCTTTCTTTTCCTTTTCCCTTAAAATGAAAAGAAAGAAAGTAAGAGACAAGTGCTTGGAGCAGTAGGATACTTTAGCAAACGTATAGTTTTACTTCCCCTATGTACTTCCCCGGCAATTATAACTTTGAAAAAGATTAAGTATTGACAATTATTTTTACAAAGTAGGGATATACATCTACCTATCAATTATAACCTTACTCTGAACCTTCACAGTACTTCTTTGGGCATTCTACTTTTAAGGCAGTCTTAAACCTCAGCAGAGAGCCAGTTGGCCTGATAAATATCCTGTTCTATCACAGGAGAAAAATTATAGTCATAGAATGGTTTGGGTTAGAGTAGAAATTAAAAGAAAAAAAAATTACTATTAGCAGCTCAGAGTCTAATCAAAATGCCAAGGCAACCTTAATTGTCTATGTAGAGATCTCACTACATAAATGACATACTACTTCTGAAATTTCTACAGGATGCATGGAAACTTTTCTGTTTCCAGAAGTGTCAAAAGCACTCGGGTCCGAATTTTCCAAACCAGCCAGGAACGTAAACCACCATATGGGAATGTCAAGAGCCCACTCAAATGGCCAGCTCCCAATAGCCATCTTTTATCCAGGCTTGAGTCCAATTCAGACCACAGATGCAGACTCCCAGTCCTACTTCAGTGAACAGCTAGCTTGTGCCACCATGCTGCCAGCTCACACAAATGTCTCGGTTCTGAAGCCAAGCCTCTGGACACTGGAGACACTGGCAAATTACTCCACCCAGACCTGGCTTTAACCCATCTGGCTTTTGCACTGTGATGGGGCTTAACAGTTTCTGCTCAGCATAATGCTAGACAAGCCTGCCCTGCTGGACCCTGAGACACCTTCACCTGCAGAGGGTAATAGGGAAGCCTGGGGTTACTCACTGGTGACCTTCAGTGAAGAAGCCTGACCTGTACTGGCCAAGCCAGTTAGCTTCCAGACCCAGAGTGTCCCCACAGGGACCCACCTGGACACCTCTGCACCACCCCACCCCAGTTCACAGCATAATCTATCCTGAGGGCAGCCCAGCTCCTTTGTTCCTGTTACCCTAAGGGGATAGCAGCTAAGCAAATTAGGCATTTGAGGGCATTGCTATGAGATTCTGAGTCTTTAGCACTTAAATACCTTTGAAAAAAAGTAAATCCAGAAGCATTCTGAGGGTTGAGGGATGGAGCTGCCTATGTCCTCCCATTCATCGGGACAGACACTCCTCAGGCTGTTAGGAAATGACTGTCTTCTGAGGTCACTAGTTCAGAGCAAGGCCCCTCAAAAGCATTCTTCCTAAGGAAATCCCCTCACCTTCAGTTAAGAGTATTTTTTAAAATGTTCTCTCTCTTAAAGCATTAGTCAAAGGCTATGAGAAATTGTACATCTTTGTGGCTTTTATTAACTTATTTCCTTTACAGCGATATGCTGTAAAACCAGTAGTGAGACTCTTTTTAAACTCCAGTGTTACTGTGGGGCCTTCAGCCACCTCATGGTCCTTTTCAATGCTCAGTAACTACCATATCTTTATATATAACCACCATCTTCCATATCTTTATGTTGAAAACACTGGTACAACTTGCTTTCAAATGGTGTCTTTTGCGGGTTGGGTTTTATTTTGTGGTGGTTTTTTGTTGTTTTTTGGGGTTTTTTTTTGCATTCCTAAACAACTGAGAGTAAAATTGGAATTGCTGAGTTCTGTTTAAACTACAGATAAAACTACAAAGCAACATGGAAAAAACCCTCCAGGGGGTCTTTGAGAGTCCAAAAGCAGCAGAGAACAAGTTGTCCCATCTAGTGCTGAGTATAGAGGTAGCTGTCACCAGCAGAACAGAGGAGTCTGAATTACAGCCTATAAAAGTTCTCAAGTAAACTCCGCAAATAAGGAAGGAAATCCAGAGCTGAAAGAGGGAGCAAAGCAAGCATTTGGAGGATATACCTGGATCGTCTGTGTATATCTATGGACACGAGAGGCAGGACCAAAGGCTACTACAAATTGAAATATCCATCTCCCGTGTGCACACAGAAACACGGAGATTTGAGATGTGATCAAAACCCCAGCACGACAAACAGTTTGCAGCAGTTACTTCAGATAAAAGAAAGCAATAAATGATGATTTCAGAAGACAGCAGCTTAAAGCAGCAGGGGCTAAGCCAACACTAACATAGATACAAGGATAAACATATATAATGAAAGGAGAAAATTTAAAGCAACCTTCCATGCAAAAAAAAAAATTAAAGCAAATAAATTTTGAATCCATAATAAACATCATACACAGAAAAACAAACCAAACCAAACCAATCCAAACTGGACTGCACTTCTTGCTGAAGAAGTGCTAATATTCATTATTGGGAACACTCAAACTATTAAGGTTTGGGGTTGGTGGTTTTGTTTTTTCTTTGGGTTTGTTTGCTTTTGTTTGGTTGGGTTTTTTTGTTGTTTTTTTTTTGTTTTGTATTTTTGTTTTTGTTTTTTTTTTTTTTTAACAGAACTCCAGAGATACATAACTGCTGAATAATATTTTCAGATTTAGATTGGTTCTGATCTATTAAACTTCTAAACTGCTTACTTCTTACTGGAATTGCCATTAATCCCCAATTTGTTAAATAAAACTAGCAAGAACATTACTTACTTACCCTACAACTCCCCCAAGCCTCTTTCTGTTTTAAACTACAGCCTACGCAATGGAACAGGATTATATTTTAGCAATAATACAATTTTATAGTAGGAATCCCCTTCAGTTTGAAGCAAACAGCAGCACTGACTCATTACAAGGCATTTTAAAAAGGGGATTTCCTACTGAAGTAAAACACCAATGAACATTACAGAAAACAAAAATCAACTAATACAACAACCAAGAGGGAGCCCAAAGATCCACTAGGGACACAAAACAATTATAGAATAAAATAATGGCTTTTATTTCAGCTGGAGGTGTGTGATCCAAGATGAATTTGTTGTTCTAAAACTGAAACTGGAAGACATGCTGAAATGTGAGCCTTTGCTCTGAAACCCAGCCGAGCCAATGCAAGGTGCTTTCATCACTCAGCAGCGGTTCTGTAGTTTTCACTTCATTACAGATTCTGGCAGAGACAGCGTTGCCATTCGTATCACCTACAATATTGTATCTGACACAGAACTAGGCTTCAGTTTAACTATTGCACAAGACAATAGAGAAACATGTTCTCAAGCAGCAAGTCATTACCCAATACCTGGGCTCATTCCATGAGTCAGAATGGAGTAGTCTACCACTTTCAGTAAGTATGAAGGTAATTTTTGCAATTACTGTTTCTAGTAAAGATAAACTCCCACGTACAGTGAAAGCAGGAGGATGGTTACAAAATACGTGGGATGTTTCATATGTAGGCTGTATGAACAGGGGACTCCTTCTGCCTTGAATACGAACACCAAGAATTAGGATTTTTAGTAATTGGGTGACTGCTAGTGCATGAGGTTCTCACAGAGCACTGGCAGACCAGTATGTTTGCAGTGGCATCGTGTTGTTGAGGTGGAAGTCACCAGAAGGCAGAAGGTAAAAATCAGGGGTTGTTCTGACACCAAATCATAGGGCTATCTCACCAAGTCACACCATCTACTTCTGCCCAGGAGGCATAAGAAAACTGCACAGCTTAATATACATACTGCACTTGGCTCTCCAAGAAAAGGTATTACTCCTGATCGAGTATAGTTGTATTTAGGTGTCATCTTTGTACTGGGTTTAGCTACACAAGTTCTATTTATGTATCACAAAGATGATCAAAGGGCTGGAGCACCTCTCCTATGAAGACAGGCTGAGAGTTGGGGTTGTTCAGCCTGGAGAAGAGAAGGGTCCGTGGGGCCCTTACAGCAATCTTGCAATACCTAAAAGGTGCCTATAAGAAATCCGAGGAAGAGCTGTTCACTAGGTCACATAGCAATAGGATGAGGAGTAATGGTTTTAAACTAGAAAATGGTAGATTTAGGTTGTATATCAGGAAAAAGTTCTTCAATGTGAGAGTGGTAGATCACTGGAAAAGGTTGCCCAGAGAGGTGGTGGAGGCCCCATCCCTGGAGATATTCAAGGTCAGGCTTGATGGGGTTCTGAGCAACCTGATCCGGTAACATTGCCCCTGCTTACTGCAGGGGGGTTGGACTGGATGATCTTCAAAGGTCCCTTCCAACCCAATACATTCTATGATTCTATGATTCTATACTACTTCACTACAAAGCGATGGAAACAGGCAGAATCTATCCTCTGCCACCTACTTGCTTAATGAAATTAACCAACAATTAAAAAAACAAATCACGCTTTCAAATGGCAAGCATAGAAAGTGAGAGGTAAATAAGCAGAGTGAGTATATGTTAATTAAAAGCAAAGCAATATGAAGGGTACCAAACAGCTTTATTTCTCTACAGCAGCTGCTGTAGGAGAACTGGGCCAACACTTCCACCAACTCATTTGTGAAATCTTAATGCCTACATAAATGAGAAGAGGCAAACTCACCCAAATTGTTATTCTTTCATAGCAGAGTTTTGTGGATGGCTTTTAATTAGAATGGGCCCCCTGGACTGACTTCTAGATCCAGGTATTAGAGACCCTTTTTACTTTTCTCAGGCTTAGGTGGCTCAAAGCTTGCATCTAGAGAAGAAACAAAGAAAACTAGCAGTAAAATCAAGAGCATCAGTTAAAGGACTAATTACAGAACACCACAGAAGCAAAGAGGCCTGGGGTGGATAAGGAAGGGAAGGGGAGAATGACAGAGGCACAAAGCATACAAGGGAAGGAAAGGTTATGTTTAGACAAAGAAAAAAAAAAAATCAGTACAACTGTGCTATGTCAGAAGAGAATCCACACCATTTTCTTAAAGTCTCCAGTTCTTCCTTCTCAGTCAATAAAGGACTAAGCTACATTTACATTCATTATATTTATATACACACATAAAATATTCTGCGGGGCAAGAAAGAGAAAGTAAATCTTCAAATTCCTTTTCAGTCTTCTTTTCCAATCTCTCTTCTTTAAGCAACTTATCTTGCTCCATCTCCCCCACTACAGCCTCCTCACCTGTAGGCCCAGAAATAAAGATGGTTGAAAATTCTGAAAACTGGTCTGTTTGAAAATAATAATTAATTAAAACTACAACTTTTCTGCAGAAACATACTAATAACAACAGAAGTCTTATTGAGTGCAGAATTAATTTTCCAGTGCAAATTAAAAGGGGACAAATACTGGGTCAAAGGGAATGAGTAGGACATAAAACAACAGGCCTCAGATCTTCAGGCACTCCAGCTCAGGCAACAGCTAGCCTTTCCTTTGCCACTTTCCACACCCACTGGCCAAGTACTTCAAGCCCCTGTCTTACAGGGAAGTACACAGAGACCAGTGTTTCTGCTTTCATGCAAGTTGAGGCACAGGAAGACACTGGAACCAGCTGCCACCCATTTTTTCCCTGCTTCCAGCCCCTTACCCAGCCAAGCACCCTGACATCTCTTATCCTCAAGTACAAGAAAAGGCAAGTGTTGGGGAGTAACAGACTTTCTCCGAATTTGTTGCTGCCCTTGCTGCATGTGT